>NW_024721687.1:0-13023 GCF_018991925.1 Homarus americanus | reverse complement strand
GACCAATGGACTTTGTTATACTCGATCAGGGGACCTTGTTATACTCGATCAGAGGACTTTGTTTTACTCGATTAGAAAACTTTGTAATACTCGACCAGGGGATTTTGTTATACTCGATCAAGGGACTTTGTTATATTTGATAAGGGGAATTTGTTATACTCGATCTGGAGACTTTGTTATACTGGACAACTGAACTTTGTTATACTCGATCAAGGGAATTTGTTATACTCTTTCAGGGGGCTTTGTTATACTCGATCAGGGGACTTTGTCTTACTCGATCAGAGCCCTTTGTTATACTCGACCAGGGGACTTTGTTATAATCGATCAGGGGGCTTTGTTATGCTCGATATAGGGACTTTGTTGTACTGGGCCAGGGGACTTTTTTATACTCGATCAGGGGACTTTATTATACTCGATCAGGGGACTTTTGTTATACTCGATCAGGGGACTTTGTTATACTCGACCAGGGGCCTTTGTTATACACGATCACCGGACTTTGTTATACTCGATAAGGGGACCTTGTTATACTCGATAAGGGGACTTTGTTATACTAGATCAGGGGACTTTGTTATACTCGATTAGGGGCCTTTTCAGACTCGATCACGGGCCTTTGTTATACTCAATCAGGGGACTTTGTTATACTCGATCAGGGGACTTTCTTATACTCGAGCATGGGGCTTTCTTATACTCGATCAGGGGACTTTTTTATACTTGACCAATGGACTTTGTTATACTCGATGAGGGGCCTTTGTTATACTTGACCAGGGGCCTTTGTTATACTCGATTAGAAAACTTTGTTATACTCGGCCAGGGGACTTTGTTATATTCCACCAGGGACTTTGTTATACTCGATCAGGGGATATGTAATACTCGATGAGGGGACTTTGTTATACTCGGTTCAGGCGACTTTCTTATACTAGGATCAGGGGACTTTGTTATACTCGATCAGGGGACTTTGTCTTACTCGATCAGGGCCCTTTGTTATATTCGACCAGGGGACTTTGTTGTAATCGATCAGGGGACTTTGTTATGCTCGATTTGGGGACTTTGTTATACTGAGCCAGGAGACGTTGTTTTACTCGATCAGGGGACTTTGTTATTCTCGAACAGGGGACTTTGTTATACTCGACCAGAGGCCTTTGTTATACTCGGTCAGGGACTATGTTGTAATCGATCAGGGGACTTTGTTATGCTCGATCTGGGGACTTTGTTATACTGGGCCAGGAGACTTTGTTATACTCAATCAGGGGATATGTTATACTCGATCAGGGTTCTTTGTTATTCTGTACCAGGGGACTTTGTTATACTCGATCAGGGGACTTTGTTATACTCGATCAGGGGACTTTGTTATACTCGTCCAGGGGGCTTTGCTATACTAGGATCAGGGGACTTTGTTATACTCGATTAGGATACTTTGTCTTACTCGATCAGGCCCCTTTGTTATACTCGACCAGAGGACTTTGTTATAATCGATCAGGGGACTTTGTTATGCTCGATCTGGGGACTTTGTTATACTGAGCCAGGAGACGTTGTTATACTCGAGCAGGGGATATGTTATACTCGATCAGGGGACTTTGTTATATTGGACCAGGGGACTTTGTTATATTCGATCAGGAGGCTTTGTTATACTCGATCAGGGGACTTTGCTATACTCGACCAGGGGACTTTGTTATACTCGATCATGGAACTTTGTTATACTTGATTAGAGGTTTTTGTTATACTCGATCAGGGGACTTTGTTATACTCGATCAGAGGACTTTGTTATACTAGATTAGAAAACTTTGTTTTACTCGAACAGGGGATTTTGTTATACTCGATCAAGGGACTTTGTTATATTCGATAAGGGGAATTTGTTATACTAGATAAGGGGACTTTGTTATACTCGATCAGAGGACTTTGTTATACTCGATTAGAAAACTTTGTTATACTCGACCAGGGGATTTTGTTATACTCGATCAAGGGACTTTGTTATATTCGATAAGGGGAATTTGTTATACTCGATAAAGGGACTTTGTTAGACACGAACAGGGGACTTTGTTATACTCGACCAGGGACTTTGTTATACTCGATCAGGGGCCTTTGTTATACTAGATCAGGGGACTTTGTTATACTCGATCAAGAGGCTTTGTTATACTCGATCAGGGGACTTTGTTATACTCCATCAGGGGACTTTGTTATACTCGACCAGGGGTCTTTAATACTTGACCAATGGACTCTGTTGTACTCGATGAGGGGCCTTTGTTATACTCGATCTGGGGACTTTGTTATACTGGACAACTGAACTTTGTTATACTCGATCAGGGGAATTTGTTATACTCGTTCAGGGGGCTTTGTTATACTCGATGAGGGGACTTTGTCTTACTCGATCAGAGCCCTTTGCTATACTCGACCAGGGGACTTTGTTATAATCGATCAGGGGGCTTTGTTATGCTCGATATGGGGACTTTATTGTACTGGGCCAGGGGACTTTTTTATACTCGATCAGGGGACTTTATTATACTCGATCAGAGGACTTTGTTATACTCGATGAGGGGCCTTTGTTGTACTCGATCAGGGGCGCTTTGTTATACTAGATCAGGGGACTTTGTTATACTCGATTAGGGGCCTTTTCAGACTCGATCACGGTCATTTGTTATACTCAATCAGGGGACTTTGTTATTATCGATCATGGGACTTTCTTATACTAGAGCAAGGGGCTTTGTTATACTCGATCATGGGACTTTTTTATACTTGACCAATGGACTTTGTTATACTCGATGAGGGGCCTTTGTTATACTTGACCAGGGGCCTTTGTTATACTCGATTAGAAAACATTGTTATACTCGACCAGGGGACTTTGTTATACTCCACCAGGGACTTTGTTATACTCGATCAGGGGATATGTTATACTCGATGAGGGGACTTTGTTATACTCGGTTCAGGGGACTTTGTTATACTCGTCTAGTGGGCTTTGTTATACTAGGATCAGGGGACTTTGTTATACTCGATCAGGGGACTTTGCCTTACTCGATCAGGGCCCTTTGTTATATTCGACCAGGGGACTTTGTTGTAATCGATCAGGGGACTTTGTTATGCTCGATCTGGGGAATTTGTTATACTGGGCCAGGAGACGTTGTTTTACTCGATCAGGGGATATGTTATACTCGATCAGGGGACTTTGTTATACTGGACCAGGGGACTTTGTTATACTCGTCCAGGGGGCTTTGTTATACTAGGATCAGGGGACTTTGTTATTCTCGACCAGGGGACTTTGTTATACTCGACCTGAGGCCTTTGTTATACTCGGTCAGGGACTATGTTATAATCGATCAGGGGACTTTGTTATGCTCGATCTGGGGACTTTTTTATACTGGGCCAGGAGACTTTGTTATACTCAATCAGGGGATATGTTATACTCGATCAGGGGTCTTTGTTATACTGTACCAGGGGACTTTGTTATACTCGATCAGGGACTTTGTTATACTCGATCTGGGGAATTTGTTATACTGTGCAAGGAGACGTTGTTATACTCGATTAGAAAACTTTGTTATACTCGACCAGGGGACTTTGTTATACTCGGTTCAGGGGACTTTGTTATACTCGTCCAGTGGGCTTTGTTAAATTAGGATCAGGAGACTTTGTTATACTCGATCAGGGGACTTTGTCTTACCCGATCAGGGCCCTTTGTTATACTCGACCAGGGAAATTTGTTGTAATCGTTCATGGAACTTTGTTATTCTCGATCTGGGGACTTTGTTATACTCGTACAGGGGGCTTTCTTATACTAGGATCACTGGACTTTGTTATTCTCGACCAGGGAACTTTGTTATACTCGACCAGAGGCCTTTGTTATACTCGGTCGGGGGACTTTGTTATACTCGATTAGGGGACTTTGTCTTACTCGATCAGGGCCCTTTGTTATAATCGACCAGGGGACTTTGTTATAATCGATCAGGGGACTTTGTTATTCTCAATCTGGGGACTTTGTTATACTGGGCCAGGAGACGTTGTTATGCTCGAGCAGGGGATATGTAATACTCGATCAGGGACTTTGTTATACTGGACCAGTGGACTTTGTTATACTCGATGAAAGGCCTTTGTTATACTAGATCAGGGGACTTTGTTATACTCGATTAGGGGCCTTTTTTGGATTCGATTAGGGGCCTTTGTTATACTCGATCAGGAGACTTTATTATACTCGATCAGGGGACTTTCTTATACCCGAGCAGGGGGCTTTGTTATACTCGATCAGGAGACTTTGTTATACTCGATTAGGAGACTTTGTTCTACTCGATCAGGGGATATGTTATACTGGACCAGGGGACTTTGTTATACTGGTACCAGGGGACTTTGTTATACTCGATCAGGGGACTTTGTTATACTCGATGAGGGGACTTTGTTATACTCGTCCAGGGGGCTTTGTTATACTAGGATCAGGGGACTTTGTTATACTCGATTAGGATACTTTGTCTTACTCGATCAGGCCCCTTTGTTATACTCGACCAGAGGACTTTGTTATAATCGATCAGGGGACTTTGTTATGCTCGATCTGGGGAATTTGTTATACTGTGTCAGGAGACGTTGTTATACTCGAGCAGGGGATATGTTATACTCGATCAGGGGACTTTGTTATACTGGACCATGGGACATTGTTATATTCGATCAGGAGGCTTTGTTATACTCGATCAGGGGACTTTGCTATACTCGACCAGGGGACTTTGTTATACTCGATCAGGGGACTTTGTTATACACGACCAGTGGACTTTTTTATACTTGACCAATGGACTTTGTTATGCTCGATCGGTGGACTTTGTTATACTCGATCAGGGGATATGTTATACTCGATCAGGGGACTTTGTTATACTTGATGAGTGGACTTTGTTATGCTCGATCAGGGGACTTTGTTAAACTCGACCAGAGGCCTTTGTTATACTCGGTGAGGGACTATGTTGTAATCGATCAGGGGACTTTGTTATGCTCGATCTGGGGACTTTGTTATACTGGGCCAGGAGACTTTGTTATACTCGATCAGGGGATATGTTATACTCGATCAGGGGACTTTGTTATACTGGACCAGGGGACTTTGTTATACTCGTCCAGAGGGCTTTGTTATACTAGGATCAGGGGACTTTGTTATTCTCGACCAGGGGACTTTGTTATACTCGACCTGAGGCCTTTGTTATACTGGTCAGGGACTATGTTATAATCGATCAGGGGACTTTGTTATGCTCGATCTGGGGACTTTGTTATACTGGGCCAGGAGACTTTGTTATACTCAATCAGGGGATATGTTATACTCGATCAGGGGTCTTTGTTATACTGTACCAGGGGACTTTGTTATACTCGATCAGGAACTTTGTTATACTCGATCTGGGGAATTTGTTATACTGTGCCAGGAGACGTTGTTATACTCGATTAGAAAACTTTGTTATACTCGACCAGGGGACTTTGTTATACTCGGTTCAGGGGACTTTGTTATACTCGTCCAGTGGGCTTTGTTAAATTAGGATCAGGAGACTTTGTTATACTCGATCAGGGGACTTTGTCTTACCCGATCAGGGCCCTTTGTTATACTCGACCAGGGAAATTTGTTGTAATCGTTCATGGAACTTTGTTATTCTCGATCTGGGGACTTTGTTATACTCGTACAGGGGGCTTTCTTATACTAGGATCACTGGACTTTGTTATTCTCGACCAGGGAACTTTGTTATACTCGACCAGAGGCCTTTGTTATACTCGGTCGGGGGACTTTGTTATACTCGATTAGGGGACTTTGTCTTACTCGATCAGGGCCCTTTGTTATAATCGACCAGGGGACTTTGTTATAATCGATCAGGGGACTTTGTTATTCTCAATCTGGGGACTTTGTTATACTGGGCCAGGAGACGTTGTTATACTCGAGCAGGGGATATGTAATACTCGATCAGGGACTTTGTTATACTGGACCAGTGGACTTTGTTATACTCGATGAAAGGCCTTTGTTATACTAGATCAGGGGACTTTGTTATACTCGATTAGGGGCCTTTTTTGGATTCGATTAGGGGCCTTTGTTATACTCGATCAGGAGACTTTATTATACTCGATCAGGGGACTTTCTTATACCCGAGCAGGGGGCTTTGTTATACTCGATCAGGAGACTTTGTTATACTCGATGAGGAGACTTTGTTCTACTCGATCAGGGGATATGTTATACTCGACCAGGGGACTTTGTTATACTGGTACCAGGGGACTTTGTTATACTCGATCAGGGGACTTTGTTATACTCGTTCAGGGGACTTTGTTATACTCGTCCAGGGGGCTTTGTTATACTAGGATCAGGGGACTTTGTTATACTCGATTAGGATACTTTGTCTTACTCGATCAGGCCCCTTTGTTATACTCGACCAGAGGACTTTGTTATAATCGATCAGGAGACTTTGTTATGCTCGATCTGGGGAATTTGTTATACTGTGCCAGGAGACGTTGTTATACTCGAGCAGGGGATATGTTATACTCGATCAGGGGACTTTGTTATACTGGACCAGGGGACTTTGTTACATTCGATCAGGAGGCTTTGATATACACGACCAGGCGACTTTTTTATACTTGACCAATGGACTTTGTTATGCTCGATCGGTGGACTATGTTATACTCGATCAGGGGATATGTTATACTCGATCAGGGGACTTTGTTATACTTGATGAGTGGACTTTGTTATGCTCGATCAGGGGACTTTGTTATACTCGATCAGAGGACTTTGTTATACTCGATTAGGGGCCTTTTTTGGACTCGATCAGGGTCCTTTGTTATACTCGAACAGGAGACTTTGTTATACTCCATCAGGCGACTTTCTAATACTCGATCAAGGGATGTGTTATACTCGATCAGGGGACTTTGTTATACTTGATCAGGGGACTTTGTTATACTCGATCAGGAATACTTTGTTATACTCGATCATTGGACTTTGTTATACTCGACCAGGGGCCTTTGTTATACTCGATTAGAAAACTTTGTTATACTCGACCAGGGGACTTAAATATACTCCACCAGGGTCTTTTTCATACTCGATCAGGGGATGTTATACTCGATCAGGGGACTTTGTTATACTCGGTTCAGGGGACTTTGTTATACTCGTCCAGAGGGCTTTGTTATATTAGGATCAGGGGACTTTTTATACTCGATCATTGGACTTTGTCTTACTCGATCAGGGCCCTTTGTTATACTCGACCAGGGGAATTTGTTGTAATCGATCATGGTACTTTTTTATACTCGGTCTGGGGACTTTGTTATACTCGTCCAGGTGGCTTTGTTAAACTAGGATCACTGGACTTTGTTATTCTCGACCAGGGGACTTTGTTATACTCGACCAGAGGCCTTTGTTATGCTTGGTAAGGGGACTGTGTTATAATCGATCAGGGGACTTTGTTATGCTCGATCTGGGGACTTTGTTATACTGGGACAGGAGACTTTGTTATACTCGATCAGGGGATATGTTATACTCGATCAGGGGCCTTTGTTATACTGGACCAGGGGACTTTGTTATACTCGATAAGGGTCTTTGTTATACTAGGATCAGGGGACTTTGTTATACTCGATAAGGGGACTTTGTCTTACTCGATCAGGGCCCTTTGTTATAATCGACCAGGGGACTTTGTTATAATCGATCAGGGGACTTTGTTATTCTCAATCTGGGGACTTTGTTATACAGGGCCAGGAGACGTTGTTATATTCGAGCATGGGATATGTAATACTCGATCAGGGACTTTGTTATACTGGACCAGTGGACTTTGTTATACTCGATGAAAGGCCTATGTTATACTCGATCAGAGGCCTTTGTTATACTAGATCAGGGGACTTTGTTATACTCGATTAGGGGCCTTTTTTGGACTCGATCAGGGGCCTTTGTTATACTCGATCAGGAGACTTTATTATACTCGATCAGGGGACTTTCTCATACCCGAGCAGGGGGCATTGTTATACTCGATCAGGAGACTTTGTTATACTCGATCTAGGGACTTTGTTATACTCGATCAGGGGACTTTCTTTACTCGAGCAGGGGGCTTTGTTATACTCGATCAGGGGACTTTGTTATACTCGATCAGGAGGCTTTGTTATACTCGATCAGGGGACTTTCTTATACTCGATCAGAGGATATGTTATAGTCAATCAGGGGACTTTGTTATACTCGATTAGGGGCCTTTGTTATACTCGATGAGGGGGCTTTGTTATACTTGACCAGGGGTCTTTCTTATACTCGATCAGGGAACATTGTTATACTCGACCAGGGAACTTTTTTATAATTAATCAGGGAACTTTGTCATACTCGATCAGTTGACTTTCCTATATTTGACCAATGGACTTTGCTATACTCGATGAGGGGCTTTTGTTATAAACGATGAGGGGACTTTGTTGTACTCGACCAGGGGACTTTGTTATACTCGATCAGGGGACTTTGTTATACTCGACCAGAGGACTTTGTTACACTCGATCAGCGGACTTTGTTATACTTGATTAGAGAACTTTGTTATACTCGATCAGGGGACTTTGTTATACTCGATCAGAGGACTTTGTTATACTGGATTAGAAAATTTTGTTATACTCGATCAAGGGACTTTGTTATATTCGATAAGGGGAATTTGTTATACTCGATAAGGGGATTTTGTTACACTCGATCAGAGGACTTTGTTATACTCGTTTAGAAAACTTTGTTATACTCGACCAGGGGATTTTGTTATACTCGATCAAGGGACTTTGGTATATTCGATAAGGGTAATTTGTTATACTCGATAAGGGGACTTTGTTAGACACGAACAGGGGACTTTGTTATACTCGTCCAAGGACTTTGTTATACTCGATGAGGGGCCTTTGTTATACTCGATCAGGGGCCTTTGTTATACTCGATCAGGAGGCTCTGTTATACTCGATCAGGGGACTTTGTTATACTCCATCAGGGGACTTCGTTATACTCGACCAGGGGTCTTTGATACTTGACCAATGTACTTTGTTATACTCGATGAGGGGCCTTTGTTATACTCGATCTGGGGACTTTGTTATACTCGATCAGGGGAATTTGTTATACTCGTTCAGGGGGCTTTGTTATTCTAGGATCAGGGGACTTTGTTATACTCGATTAGGGGACTTTGTCCTACTCGATCAGAGCCCTTTATTATACTCGACCAGGGGACTTTGTTATAATTGATCAGGGGACTTTGTTATGCTCGATCTGGGGACTTTGTTATACTGGGCCTGGAGACGTTGTTATACTCGAGCAGGGGATATGTTATACTCGATCAGGGGACTTTGTTATACTGGACCATGGGACTTTGTTATATTCGATCAGGAGGCTTTGTTATACTCGATCAGGGGACTTTGCTATATTCGACCAGGGGACTTTGTTATACTCGATCAGAGGACTTTGTTATACACGACCAGGGGACTTTTTTATACTTGAACAATGGACTTTGTTATACTCGATGAGGGGTCTTTGTTATACTCGATCTAGGGACTTTGTTATACTCGAGAAGGGGACTTTGTTATACTCGATCAGGGCACTTTTTTATACTCGATCAGAGGACTTTGTTATACTCGATCAGGGGATATGTTATAATCGATCAGGGAACTTTGTTGTACTCAACCAGAGTACTTTGTTATACTCGATCAGGGGACTTTGTTATACTCAATCAGGGGACTTTGTTATACTCGATTAGGAGCCTTTGTTATACTCGATGAGGGGGCTTTGTTATACTCGACCAGGGGACTTTTTATACTTGACCAATGGACTTTGTTATACTCGATAAGGGGCCTTTGTTATACTCGACCAGCGGAGTTTGTTATACTCGATCAGGGGACTTTGTTATACTCGATGAGGGGACTTTCTTATACTCGAGCAGGGGGCTTTTTATACTCGATCAGGGGACTTTGTTATGCTCGATCAGGGGACTTTTTTATACTTGACCAATGGACTTTGTTATACCGATGAGGGGCCTTTGTTATACTCGATCTACGGACTTTGTTATACTCGATCAGGGGACTTTGTTATACTCGATCAGGAGGCTTTGTTATACTCGATCAGGGGACTTTCTTATACTCGATCAGGGGATATGTTATAGTCAATCAGGGGACTTTGTTATACTCGATTAGGGGCCTTTGTTATACTCGATGAGGGTGCTTTGTTATACTTGACCAGGGGCTTTCTTATACTCGATCAGGGAACATTGTTATACTCGACCAGGGAACCTTTTTATAATTAATCAGGGAACTTTGTCATACTCGATCAGTTGACTTTCCTATATTTGACTAATGGACTTTGCTATACTCGATGAGGGGCTTTTGTTATAAACGATGAGGGGACTTTGTTGTACTCGACCAGGGGACTTTGTTATACTCGATCAGGGGACTTTGTTATACTCGACCAGAGGACTTTGTTACACTCGATCAGCGGACTTTGTTATACTTGATTAGAGGACTTTGTTATACTCGATCAAGGGACTTTGTTATACTCGACCAGGGGAGTTTGTTATACTCGATCAAGGGACTTTGTTATATTCGATAAGGGGAATTTGTTATACTCGATAAGGGGACTTTGTTATACTCGATCAGAGGACTTTGTTATACTCGTTTAGAAAACTTTGTTATACTCGACCAGGGGATTTTGTTATACTCGATCAAGGGACTTTGTTATATTCGATAAGGGTAATTTGTTATACTCGATAAGGGGACTTTGTTAGACACGAACAGGGGACCTTGTTATACTCGTCCAAGGACTTTGTTATACTCGATGAGGGGCCTTTGTTATACTCGATCAGGGGCCTTTGTTATACTAGATCAGGAGACTTTGTTATACTCGATCAGGAGGCTCTGTTATACTCGATCTGGGGACTTTGTTATACTCCATCAGGGGACTTTGTTATACTCGACCAGGGGTCTTTGATACTTGACCAATGTACTTTGTTATACTCGATGAGGGGCCTTTGTTATACTCGATCTGGGGACTTTGTTATACTCGATCAGGGGAATTTGTTATACTCGTTCAGGGGGCTTTGTTATACTCGATCAAGGACTTTGTCTTACTCGATCAGAGCCCTTTGCTATACTCGACCAGGGGAATTTGTTATAATCGATCAGGGGGCTTTGTTATGCTCGATATTTGGACTTCGTTGTGCTGGGCCAGGGGACTTTTTTATACTCGATCAGAGGACTTTATTATACTCGATCAGGGGACTTTTGTTATACTCGATCAGGGGACTTTGTTATACTCAACCAGGGGCCTTTGTTATACTCGATCACTGGACTTTGTTATACTCGATAAGGGGACCTTGTTATACTCGATAAGGCGAATTTGTTATTACTCGATAAGAGGACTTTGTTAGATTCGAACAGGGGACTTTGTTATACTCGACCAGGAGACTTTGTTATACTCGATGAGGGGCCTTTGTTGTACTCGATGAGGGGCCTTTGTTATACTAGATCAGGGGACTTTGTTATAATCGATTAGGGGCATCTTTCAGACTCGATCACGAGCCTTTGTTATACTCAATCAGGGGACTTTGTGATACTCGATCAGGGGACTTTCTGATACTCGGGCAAGGGGCTTTGTTATACTCGATCAGGGGACTTTGTTATACTTGACCAATGGACTTTGTTATACACGATGAGGGGCCTTTGTTATACTTGACCAGGGGCCTTTGTTAAACTCGATTAGAAAACTTTGTTATTATCGACCAGGGGACTTTGTTATACTCCACCAGGGACTTTGTTATACTCGATCAGGGGATATGTTATACTCGTTGAGGGGACTTTGTTATACTCGTCTAGTGGGCTTTGTTATACTAGGATCAGAGGACTTTGTTATATTCGATCAGGAGACTTTGTCTTACTCGATCAGGGCCCTTTGTTATATTCGACCAGGGGACTTTGTTGAAATCGATCAGGGGATTTGTTATGCTCGATCTGGGGACTTTGTTATACTGGGCCAGGAGACGTTGTTTTACTCGATCAGGGGATATGTTATACTCGATCATGGGACTTTGTTATACTGGACCAGGGGACTTTGTTATACACGTCCAGGGGGCTTTGTTATACTAGGATCAGGGGACTTTGTTATTCTCGACCAGGGGACTTAGTTATACTCGACCAGAGGCCTTTGTTATACTCGGTCAGGGACTATGTTATAATCGATCAGGGGACTTTCTTATGCTCGATCTGGGGACTTTGTTATACTGGGCCAGGAGACTTTGTTATACTCGATCAGGGGATGTTATACTCGATCAGGGGTCTTTGTTATACTGTACCAGGGGACTTTGTTATACTCGATCAGGGACTTTGTTATACTCGATCAGAGGACTTTGTTATACTCGTCCAGGGGGCTTTGTTATACTCGATCAGGGGACTTTGTTATACCTGGGATCAGGGACTTTTGTCTTACTTCCGGACCAGGGCCCCTTTGCTATACTCGACCAGGGGACTTTGTTATAATCGATCTGGGGACTTTGTTATACTGGGCCAGGAGACTTTGTTATACTCGATCAGGGGATATGTTATACTCGACCAGTGGACTTTGTTATACTGTGCCAGGGGACTTTTTTATACTCGATCAGCGGACTTTGTTATACTGGACCAGGAGACTTTTTTATACTCGAGCAGGGGACTTTGTTATACTCGATGAGGGGACTTTTGTTATACTCGATGATTGGACTTTGTTATACTGGACCAGGGGACTTTGTTATACTAGATCAGGGACTTTGTTATACTCGGTCAGGGGACTTTGTTATACTTGTCCAGGGGGCATTGTTATACTCGGTCAGAGGACTTTGTTATACTCGATCAGCGGACTTTGTTATTCTGGACCAGGAGACTTTTTTATACTCGATCAGAGGACTTTGTTATACTCGATGAGGGGACTTTTGTTATACTCGATGAGGGGACTTTGTCTTACTCGATCAGGACCCTTTGCTATACTCGACCAGGGGACTTTGTTATAATCGATCAGGGGACTTTGTTATGCTCGATACGGGGACTTTGTTATCCTGGGCCAGGGGACTTTTTTATACGCGATCAGCGGACTTT
>NW_024721686.1:0-10199 GCF_018991925.1 Homarus americanus | reverse complement strand
GAGACACTGGACCAATTGAACGGAGCTACTATATTCACAGTTCTAGACTGTAAGGATGCGTACTGGAGTATACCAGTTGACCCGGCTGACCGCCCCAAAACTGCTTTCGCGGACGGCAGCCGTCTATTTTGTTTCAACAGGTTACCTTTCGGGCTAAAGAGAGCACCGGCCACGTTCATGAGGGCTGTGAACCACAGTCTCACACCCGTGCTTGGGCGGAACGCTATGGCTTACCTGGACGATGTTATCGTCTATTGTAAAAACATGGATTCTCACATGCGGGATGTAGATGAGGTTCTCTCGGTCATGAAAGCGGCCGGACTGAAAGTGTCCCTTAGGAAATGCGCGTTCGCGCGCCAGGAAGTTAAATTCCTGGGATTCATCGTAGGTCATGGCGGCGTTAGGCCCGACCCGGTGAAAGTGAAAGCGATAGCAGAGATGCCACCCCCCACCACAGCCAGGGGTGTGAAACAGTTCCTCGGCACCGCCAATTTTTTCAGACGTCACATCCCTCACATTTCAGAGGCGGCCCTCCCCCTTACGAAACTTACAAAGAAGTCGGTTCAGTTTCGGTGGTCGGGGGAGGCAGATAAAGCTTTTAACCATCTTAAGGACTTATTGAAGTCGGCAACAATGTTAGCACTGCCGGACTTCACGCAGCCGTTTTACGTGCACACTGACGCTTCCGACGAAGCACTGGGAGCCTGTCTCATGCAAGGTGGTGAAGATAAACCCATCCCTATTGCTTATTTTTCCCAGAAATTGAGCGGAGCTGCCCTCCGCTACTCCACAACTGAGAAAGAAGCCTTGGCTATTGTCAAGGCCGTAACTTCCTTTGATGCTTACCTATTTGGTAGACACTTTTATGTAATCACTGATCACCGTCCTTTAATATATATCTTCCAAGGTAAAACTCCTAATGCACGGGTAGCACGCTGGGCAGTCTTTCTAAATGCGTATAACTTCTCCATTTTGCATAAGCCAGGCAAGAACCACGTAGTACCAGACGCACTGAGCCGTAATGTATTACCTATAAATAATGTCGGGAATCCTAGCAGCATGACTCAGCCCATTTTTGGGGACCTATCACCTAACGAGGTGCGCCAACACCAACTCAAAGACCCACAGTGGGGTCCTGTCATTGAGTTCCTTGAGGGGGGTCCGCTCCCCAAGAAGGTCAACAAAGCCTCACTTTATGATTTCAGTCTTTTAAGCGGAGTCCTGTATCTTGTTACTATGAAACAGGATGATGAGCAACCCACAGAACTCGTAGTCATCCCAGCATCCTTGGAAAACTCGGCCCTAGAAGTAGCTCACTCTTCCCAATTCGCAGCCCACCCGGGTGAATGTCGCACATATGCACGTGCACGCTCTATGTTTTTCATGCCCAATCTAGCGCGGAAAGTTGGGGCATTTGTCAAAGGATGTCTGCCATGTCAGTTAAGGAAGGGTACCCCAAAGAGACAGGGAGAGCTGCAGGAGTTCCCACCAGCCTCTCAGCCCTTGGAACGGGTATCGATCGATCTAACTGACATGTCAATACGTTCACACCGGGGAAACAGATACGTTGTTTCCATCGTCGATCACTATTCACGTTTTGCGACCTATATACCCATCCCCGATAAACGCGCAGAGACAGTTTGTGAAGCCCTGTTACAATACGTTGGTACTCATGGATGTCCCCGGGTCATTGTAAGTGATCAAGGGACAGAGTTTACCTCGGGCATCTTTCAGAAGGCGTGCGACTTGCTGCGGGCTAAGTCAAATCTAACCACTAGTTACCACCCACAGGCTAATGCCATGGTTGAGCGTTCCCACCGCACGTTGAAAGATCACTTGTCGTTTTTGGTTAATAATCAGTACGGCGGTTGGGACCACCCCCCTCAGAACAAGCAGGTGCCTCACACCCCAAGTAATAATCAGAGAACTCCCCAAGCTACTGCCCCACTTGTACCAGTAAGACCTGATCAGATTAGGGCTCATAGATATAACACCAGGTCACAGAACATAGATTAAAGTAACGAGTCTAGGGGCACTTCTAATTGTTGATTCTCCACCCCGGGATCTTGTCTTTCTACTAAGCTACAGAGTCAGCACTGCCCTTGCTCTTCACGGGCCTGGGCGAGGTCTCCCTGACTCCACACAAAAGTCGGAGATGACACCACCACAGCTGCAGCTGACCCCCTACCAGATGAGCTGAGACCAACGCATCCTGACTCATAATGGATGCCCGACACGAGCGGGACACGCAGCGGGCAACCCCGCGGCGAATGGGTGACGCCTTCACGTCGACACTGCAAGCCCCAAGCTCCAGAAACGGGCTTGCATAATGCTGGCCCTCGATCTGGTTGAAGACACTGGGCTGTGTCTCGTCGCTCGCCTGCTGAACGACGAGACACGCACCGAGGCTACGGTCTCACAGCCCACAATACTGACAGACAACATCTATGGGTACCATCAGCCTGAGCAAGCTACGCCATGCAGGACCAGCGCAGCTCCCAGCTCCAGGCAGGGAATCAGGTCGTCCCCTTGGAACCCAGGAGAAAATCCCGAAAACCCAACCTGCAACTTCAGTAGCAGCAAGCAACAGGCAACAAACAACTAGAGGTCCCAGTGGCGATGCAGACGACAGCTCCCTACGTTTCAGGACCTGTCAACTGGTCCCACGCACTTCCACTCCGGGAATGGATCCACCAGGTACCAAACAAGTAATGGCTGACCTCGACCCACCCGGGATCTGCCTCGCCGGTGTTTACCACACCATCGGGGACGAAACAGAAGTGACCTGACTACAAGTAGAGGAAGAAACAAGCAAACCCTGGGGGGCCCACCCAGGGAGGGATTCACCACTGTGAGGGTGTGGGACAGGACGGTCAGGGGTCTCGCCGACACTCACGTACGGAGGGCGAACTCTTGTCCGTGGACCCTGCCCTACACGCCATCCAAAAGCGATGACACCCCAAGCAGTGGACCGGCTTTGATCCCGGCCGGGAAGGGCGGAAACTCAGATGGAACTAGAAAAATCCATCTGGACCACGACAGAAAATGAGACTCTACAGAGGAAACTCAGATGGGACTAGAAAAATCCATCTGGAATGCGTCAGGAACTGCCGCTCCACACAGAAGTTCAAGTGGAGGAAGTGAGGCACTCGACACACCGCGGCAGACCCCAGGACGGGACAGGAAACGCCAACCACCACATCTACTGCGTCGTCCACCCTGATGCTGGACACCGATTGGTGGAGGTGGTGACGGACCACCCGCCACCCGGGATCTCGACGAATGCTGACGAGTTTTCGTTTTTGCCATTGTATCTTGTTAATAATTTTTGCTGCCTTTTTAGTATGTACAAATATTTCTTTTTGTTCACAAGTTGTATTCTTCCCCAACTTCCCCCCCCCCCTTTTTTTTAGCGGCCATGTATCTTATTATTATATGTTGTATGTGCTGCCCTGCGCAAGAGTTTAACAGTTGAAGCAACAAGTATGTAAATCTATTCCAGGCTTGAAGATACTGGAACCTAAGCAGAAATAAGCCAGGGCAAGCAACACCATTGCATAACCTTTCAAACCTCCGACTGTGTACCCTCATCTAACTCCCTAAAGTGACGCTCTCCGACAAGCTCCTGCTAAGGCGCTCTCTCTCTCTCCTTCATATCTACATTCACCTTTCCGTTTCCGTGTCCTTAGACAGCCGCTTAGATATTATAAATATTACCAGACTATGGTAGGATGTGAGGTGCATACTTTACACCGCAGTAGCTATTTTTCTCAGGTTGGGCACTCGCTATTGTTATCCACTGTGAACAATTGTGTATGGCATGGAAGCTTTGGTCTTGGCGGGAGGTGTAGTGATGGGTTGTCAGACCACAGCTTACATCTCAGAAACTCTAGGCCTTCCCTAGGTCAAGTGTAAGGGTATCCCTCGCAGGTGCTCAAGGATGTTGTAAATCAACTAGCTCCCCCATGTCACACATGTAAGAGGGCACCAGCCGGCTCTCTCCCAATATACACAATGTCCTACACCGCAGAGGGGGGCCAGTCTTGACCCGACATTAGGGGGGTCAAGTGTAACTCTGCGGTTGACCAAGGATTGTAAATCAGCCTAGCTCCCCTCCCATGTGACATGTGGCCCCAACAAAACATGTAAGAAGGCACCAGCCGACTCTCTTCCAATATACAATAACCTACTCTCTGAACAAAGGCCGGACATGACCTCACATTAGCCAGGTCAAATGTAACCCTTGGAGCCCAACTCAAGGGGCCACAAATCAACCAGGGCCTCTCGTGTCACACGGCCCCACCTGATGACTTCTCCTTACATCTCAGAAACTCCAGTCTGACCCGACATTAGGGAGGTCAAGTGTAGGGGAACTCTCACGGTTGCTCTCCCAATATACACACGGCCCCACCTGATGACTTTCCCAGATAGTTCTGAAAAGTCCAGACCTGACCTCACATTGGCGAGGTCAAATGTAAGGAGACCCTTCGCCGCCTCCCCCCCGGCCAGCTGAACCTGACGGCTCGCATCCCAATATATAGGACGTCCTGGTCCTCCCTCGGGGATTCGCAGAGAGGGAGTTGTCTTGTAACCAGGGAGAGCCAGCTACCACGTCCCCAGTCCCGCTCGAGAGAAGCCCACCACTAAGTGTAACGAAGTCTCAGCTGGGTCCATCGACAAAGTGCTGTCAACTCCACGTGTAACAGTAAGTGCTGGCTGTGTAGACTGTAGAAGTGCAGTGATCCCGAACCTCCCCAACGATCGACTTAGTGAAGTGCCCATTCTAATTGTGAGGTTAGGTTATACGAGAATACCATAGTCTATCATAAATTGTGTACGAACCCCCCCCCCTATTAATCCCCCCTATTGAACTAGTAAAATAAAGCTGTAACACGCATTGTTGTTTTATATACTACACTTGTACTGTGCCTGTGTTAATATACAGTGATGACATCATACCCTCGAGACACGCTACCATTTCCTCTCGCTATAATACTCTACTACTATAAACTCCTACCTTACCTCTTCATGTGAGATTTTGTCTCATTACATAACAAAGTCCCCTGATCGAGTAGAACAAAGTCCCCTCATCGAGTATAACAAAGGCCCCTCATCGAGTGTAACAAAGTCCCATGATCGAGTATAACAAAGTCCCCTCATCGAATATAACAAAGTCCCCTGATCGAGTACAACAAAGTTCCCTGATCGAGTATAACAAAGGCCCCTGATTGAGTATAAGAAAGTGCCATGATTGAGTATAACAAAGTCCCCTCATCGAATATAACAAAGTCCCCTGATCGAGTATAACAAAGTCCCCTGATCGAGTAGAACAGAGTCCGCTGATCGAGGATAACAGAGTCCCCTCATCGAGTATAACAAAGGCCACTCATCGAGTATAACAAAGTCCCCTGGTCGAGTATAACAGACTGCCCTAATCGAGTGTAACAAAGTCCCCTGATCGAGTATCACAAAGTCCCCTGATCGAGTATAACAAAGTCCCCTGATCGAGTAGAACAAAGTCCCCTCATCGAGTATAACAAAGGCCACTCATCGAGTAGAACAGAGTCCGCTGATCGAGGATAACAGAGTCCCCTCATCGAGTATAACAAAGGCCACTCATCGAGTATAACAAAGTCCCCTCATCGAATATAACAAAATCCCCTGATCGAGTATAACAAAGTCCCCTGATCGAGTTCAACAAAGTCCCCTGATCGAGTATAACAAAGGCACCTGATCGAGAATGACAAAGTCCCCTGATCGAGTATAACAGAGTCCCCTGGTCGAGTATAACAGACTGCCCTAATCGAGTGTAACAAAGTCCCCTGATCGAGTATAACAAAGTTCCATGATCGAGTATAACAAAGTCCCCTCATCGAATATAACAAAGTCCCCTGATCGAGTAAAACAAAGTCCCCTCATCGAGTATAACAAAGGCCCCTCATCGAGTATAACAAAGTCCCATGATCGAGTATAACAAAGTCCCCTGATCGAGTATAACAAAGGCCGTTGATCGAGGTTAACAAACTCCCCTGATCGAGTATAACAAAAACCCCTCACCGAGTATAACAAAGTCCCCTGCTCGAGTATAACAAAGTCCCCTGATCGAGTATAACAAACTCCCCTGGTCGAGGAAAACAAAGTCCCCTGATCGAGTATAACAAAGGCCCCTGATCGAGTATAAGAAAGTCCCATGATCGAGTATATCAAAGTCCCCTCATCGAATATAACAAAATCCCCTGATCGAGTATAACAAAGTCCCCTGATCGAGTAGAACAAAGTCCCCTCATCGAGTATAACAAAGGCCCCTCATCGAGTATAACAAAGTCCCATGATCGAGTACAACAAAGTCCCCTCATCGAATATAACAATGTCCTCCTGCGATCGAGTATAACAAAACCTATGATCGAGTATAAATAAAGTCCCCTCATCGAATATGCAACAGTCCCCTGTCGAGAATAAACCCTGTGATCGAGGCGCAATAAAGTCCCCTGATTGAGAGCAAGAGTCTCTCGATCGAGTTTAACAAAAAGCCCCTGATCGAGTATAACAAAGTCCCTGGTCGAGTATAACAAAGGCCCCTGATCGAATATAACAAAGGCGCCTCAACGAGTATAACAAAGGCCCTTGATCGAGTATAACAAAGTTCCCTGATCGAATATAACAAAGCCCTGGATCGAATATAATACACTCCCCCTGATCGAGAATAACAAAGTCCCCTGATCGAGTATAACAAAGTCCCCTCATCGAATATAACAAAGACCCCTGATCGAGTATAACAAATTCTCCTCATCGAGTTTAACAAAGTCCTCTAATCGAGAATAATAAAGGCCCCTAATCGAGTACAACAAAGGCCCCTAATCGAGTATAACAAGGGCCCCTGATCGAGTATAACAAAGTCTCCTCATCGAGTTTAACAAAGTCCTCTAATCGAGAATAACAAAGGCCTCTGATCGAGTTTAACAAAGTCCCCTGACCGAGTATAACAAAGTCCCCTCACCGAGTGTAACAAAGTCGTCTGATCGAGTATAACAAAGTCCCTTGATCGAGTATAACAAACTCCCCTGGTCGAGGATAACAAAGTCCCCTGATCGAATATAACAAAGTCCCCTGATCGAATATAACAATGTCCCCTGTTCGAGTAGAACAAAGTCCCCTCATCGAGTATAACAAAGGCCCCTCATCGAGTATAACAAAGTCCCATGATCGAGTATAACAAAGTCCCATAATCGAATATAACAAAGTCCCCTGATCGAGTATAACAAAGTCCCCTGATCGAGTATAACAGAGTCCCCTCATCGAGTATAACAAAGGCCCCTCATGGAGTATAACAAAGTCCCATGATCGAGTATAACAAAGTCCCCTCATCGAATATAACAAAGTCCCTGATCGAGTATAAATAAAAGTCCCCTGATCGAGTATACGCAGGAGTCCCTCATCCAGTATAAATAAAGGCCCCTCTCATCGAATATAACAAAGTCCCCTGATCGAGTATAACAAAGTTCCCTGATCGAGTATAACAAAGGCCCCTGATCGAGTATAACAATTGCCCCTGATCGAGTATAACAAAGTCCCATGATCGAGTATAACAAAGTCTCCTCATCGAATACAACAAATTCCACTGATCGAGTATAACAAAGTCCCCTGATCGAGTAGAAGAAAGTCCCCTCATCGAGTATAACAAAGGCCCCTCATCGAGTGTAACAAAGTCCCATGATTGAGTATAACAAAGTCCCCTCATCGAATATAACAATGTCCCCTGATCGAGTATAACAAAGTTCCCTGATCGAGTAAAGCAAAGGCCCCTGATCGAGTATATCAAAGGCCCCTGATCGAGTATAACAAAGTCCCATGATCGAGTATAACAAAGTCCCCTCATCGAATATAACAAAGTCCCCTCATCGAGAATATCAAAGTCGCCTGATCGAGTATAACAAAGCCCCCTGATCAAGTATAACAAAGGCCCCTGATCGAGTATAACAAAGACCCCTGGTCGAGTATAACAAAGTCCCTTGATCGAGTATAACAAAGTACCATGATCGAGAATAACAAAGGCCCCTCAACGAGTGTAACAAAGTCCCATGATCGAGTATAACAAAGTCCCCTCATCGAATATAACAAAGTTCCCTGATCGAGTATAACAAAGTTCCCTGATCGAGTATAACAAAGTCCCCTAATCGAGTACAGCAAAGTCCCCTCATCAAGTATAACAAAGGCCCCTCAAGGAGTGTAACAAAGTCCCATGATCGAGTATAACAAAGTCCCATGATCGAGTATAACAAAGTCCCCTGATCGAGTTTAACAAAGTCCTCTAATCGAGTATAACAAAGGCCTCTGATCGAGTATAACAAGGGCCCCTGATCGAGTATAACAAAGTCTCCTCATCGAGTTTAACAAAGTCCTCTAATCGAGAATAACAAAGGCCTTTGATCGAGTTTACCAAAGGCCCCTGTTCGAGTATAACAAAGGCCTCTAAAAGAGTATAACAAAGGCCACTATTCGAGTATAACAAAGTCCCCTGATCGAGTATTACAGAGTCCGCTGATCGAGGATAACAGAGTCCCCTCATCGAGTATAACAAAGGCCACTCATCGAGTATAACAAAGTCACATGATCCAGTATAACAAATTCCCCTTATCGAATATAACAAAGTCCCCTGATCGAGTACAACAAAGTCCCCTGATCGAGTATAACAAAGGCACCTGATCGAGTATGACAAAGTCACCTGATCGAGTATAACAAGGCACCTGATCGAGTATGACAAAGTCCCCTAATCGAGTATAACAGAGTCCCCTGGTCGAGTATAACAGACTGCCCTAATCGAGTGTAACAAAGTCCCCTGATCGAGTGTCACAAAGTCCCCTGATCGAGTATAACAAAGTCCCCTGATCGAGTAGAACAAAGTCCCCTCATCGAGTATAACAAAGGCCCCTCATCGAGTGTAACAAAGTCCCATGATCGAGTATAACAAAGTCCCCTCATCCACTATAACAAAGTCCCCTGATCGAGTATAACAAAGTTCCCTGATCGAGTATAACAAAGGCCCCTGATCGAGTATAAGAAAGTCCCACATTATATAATGTCCTTCATCGAATATATACTGAAAGTCCCTGATTTATAACAAGTCCCTGATCGAGCAGGAATGAGTCCGCTGATCGAGGATAACAGAGTCCCCTCATCGAGTATAACAAAGGCCACTCATCGAGTATAACAAAGTCCCCTGGTCGAGTATAACAGACTGCCCTAATCGAGTGTAACAAAGTCCCCTGATCGAGTATAACAAAGTCCCCTGATCGAGTATAACAAAGTCCCCTGATCGAGTTCAACAAAGTCCCCTGATCGAGTATAACAAAGGCACCTGATCGAGTATGACAAAGTTCCCTGATCGAGTATAACAGAGTCCCCTGGTCGAGTATAACAGACTGCCCTAATCGAGTGTAACAAAGTCCCCTGATCGAGTATAACAAAGTCCCCTGATCGAGTAGAACAAAGTTCCCTCATCGAATATAACAAAAGTTCTCGATCAGCAGTCCCTGGACTGAGTCTCCCAACAAAGTCCCCTGATCGAGTATAACAAAGGCACCTGATTGAGTATGACAAAGTCCCCTGATCGAGTATAACAGAGTCCCCTGGTCGAGTATAACAGACTGCCCTAATCGAGTGTAACAAAGTCCCCTGATCGAGTATAACAAAGTTCCATGTTCGAGTATAACAAAGTCCCCTCATCGAATATAACAAAGTCACCCTGATCGAGTATAACAAAGTCCCCTGATCGAGTAAAACAAAGTCCCCTCATCCAGCATAACAAAGGCCCCTCATCGAGTATAACAAAGTCCCATGATCTAGTATAACAAAGTCCCCTGATCGAGTATAACAAAGGCCTTTGATCGAGGTTAACAAACTCCCCTGATCGAGTATAACAAAAACCCCTCGCCGAGTATAAGAAAGTCCCCTGGTCGAGGAAAACAAAGTCCCCTGATCGAGTATAACAAAGGCCCCTGATCGAGTATAAGAAAGTCCCATGATCGAGTATATCAAAGTCCACTCATCGAATATAACAAAATCCCCTGATCGAGTATAACAAAGGCCCCTAATCGAGTATAACAAAGTTCCCTGATCGAGTATAACAAAGCCCCCTGATCGAGTATAACAAAGTCCCCCTGATCGAGAATAACAAAGTCCCCTGATCAAGTATAACAAAG
>NW_024721685.1:0-12866 GCF_018991925.1 Homarus americanus | reverse complement strand
TTACCGCTGCCTCGGCGTGGCCATTCGCCTGCGGGTAATGAGGGGAGGTGACGATGTGGTGGACGCCCCAGCTTTCGGCGAAGCTCTTGAACTCGTGGCTATTGAACGGGGGCCCACCGTCGGTTCGGAGGCGGAGAGGCACTCCGACTTCCCGGAAGAAGCAACAAAACATCCGGATGACCCTGGAAGAGGTGGTGTCCCGACCACAGGGAACTACCACGGGCCATCCAGAGCCTGTCGGCGACCACCAGGAAAGACTTTCCGGCCACATTAAAGAAGTCGGCGGACACGGACTCAAAGGGCCGCTTTGGGAGGTCATTGCACAGGTACGGCTCTTGTTGCTGGCTGGGCTGGAGTTGCTGGCAAGGCTCACAGGCCTTAACCGTGCTCTTAATATCGGCGTCAATACCAGGCCAGAAGACGGTCTGACGGGCTCTGCGCCTGGTGGCTTCAACGCCGCGGTGGCTGTCATGGAGGCGGGATAAGGTGCGCCGGCGGAGGGCAGCGGAACGACGATCCTGGGGCCGTACAACACCAGCTCTCCGTCCGCATAGAGGCTATCCCTTAGCTTCCAGAAGGGGAGGGCGGAGGCGTGAATGTCGTAGCGGTTGGTGGGGAATCCAGCGGAGACGTAGTCGAGGAGTTGGACGTATGCCGGGTCTTGAGCGGCGGCGATGCGAAGCTCCTGGAGAGTCCTATCGTCTTCGATGGAGGGCGTCGTCGTCGTCTTGTCAGCAAGAGAAGTGGCTGTGTGTGTCACTAAGGACCGAACGCGAGCAGCGGCCGTGGTACAGTCGACTTCATCTTCAGGTGTGGGGCGACTAACAGGGGCTCGGGAGAGGGCGTCTGGTATGCACAGAAGCTTCCCGGCGCGCCACACAGCTGTAAAGACGTAAGGGGCGGTCTTCTCTTTGAGACGTTGGAGGCGAGGATTTTCGATGGCGTCCAACGTGTAGTGATTCAGAATGGGTATGAGCGGGCGATGGTCCGTCATGAGGGTGAAATGCCCAAGGCCGAACAGGTAAAGGCGGCACTTGGCCATAGCCCAGGCGACTGCCAGCATCTCTAGTTCAATGGTGGCGTATCTGGTCTCCGTGTCCGTCAGAAACCTGGAGCCACACTGAACTAAGCGCAGTCTATCCTGGCCGTGGTCTTGAAGGAGGGCATATCCGAGGCCGTATAGACGGGAGGCGTCGGTCTGGAGGACCACTGGTAAGGACGGGTCGAAGGGTGCCAGGACTGGTGGTGACAGCAACGCCTTCTTAACATTCATGAACGCTAGGTCGTGGTCAGGAGTCCAGAGGAAAGAGCGCTTGGGGCTCATGAGGGGGCGTAGAGGTTGGGCTGATGTGGCGATTTTAGGGGAGAAGTCGGCCAGCTGATTTACCAGGCCCATAAATGAGCGAAGGTCGGTCAGGTTCGCTGGAGTAGGGAAGTCCCTGATGGCCTTGACCTTCTCCTCATCAGCTGAGATCCCCTCTGGCGAGATGTTGTAGCCGCAGTAGTTAACTTGGGGGGCGGCGACCACAAATTTATCTTTGTTCAGGGTGATACCGTGGGCACGACATCTTGTGAGCATCAGATGAACTCGGTTCAAGTGGGCCGGGAGATCATCGTCGAAGAGCAGGATGTCATCTACGACCTTCACGCAGTTGGTGACACCCTGCAGAGCCATATCCCCACGGAGGCAGTACGCATCCCCCGTTGCTGCGAAGCCCATGGGTCCGTGGCAGTGTTGGAAGCGGCCGTAGGGCGTGATGAATGTAGTGAGGTGGTGATCTTCTTCCGCCAGGTCGACTTGCCAGTACCCATGTAGTGCATCCGCCGTGGTAAAGAACTTTGCAGACGGGGTGACGCTGCGGACTGCTTGGATGGGCGTAGGCGATGGATGGGCGGGACGGGAGACCTGCGAGTTGAGATGGGTGAGGTCCACTGTGATGCGAACACCTACAGGCTTGGGTGCCAAGACCATAGGGTGGCACCACTCGGAGGGCTCCTCACCGGCGTGTCTGATGATCCCCTGCTGCACCAGAGAATCGAGCTCCGCCTTCACCTTGTCCCGTATGGCAAAGGGATAGGCCTGGGTGTGTGGATGGCGAAAGGCGTCGCGCCAGGCTTGAGGTGGATTCTCATCGGGGGGCCTGTCATCTTCTTGAGCGGCGTCTTCTGGAGGTCGGGCTTGGAGACAAGGACGTCGCTGAACTGACGAAAAAAGAACTCCCGGGCGGCAGCAGGTGTGGTCATGGCTGAAACAGGTATCTCTGCACACCTGTTGAGGTGTGTCACGGCGAGGATGGGCTTTGGGAACTCGGATGAGACGATGGCCAAGTCCTGACAATGGCCACATGACAAGAGAGGGGTTTGGATGCCCTCATGGACGTGGACTGTGGCAAGGCAAGACTTGGGACCGAGCTGTAGTGTTGCCTTGAAGCAACCTAAAGGTGGAGACATCGGGGACCCGTCCGCTGTGAGCACGTCGTTCATGGCTGTGGGTGACAGGCTACTCCTGGGGATGTTGAGGGCGTCCAGGTGTGTTGGTCCAATCACCGTGATGTCCGCGCCCGTGTCAGGTATCATCAGGAGGTTGGAAGAGTTGGTACCGTAGGACAGACGAACATTGACGGGCTTGGGGGACCTGTCACTCGAGGTATCATCCACGCGTCGGCATCCTTTGTTGTTCTTGGGAGACGGTGGTGTGGACGTTCTGTCGGGCTGTGAAGAGACGTTTTGACATGGAGATGGAGGCTTCTTGGTGGACCTGCAACACTTGGCGAAGTGTCCTTGCTTGTTGCAAGCGTTGCATGAGACCTTGTTGGCAGGACATCGACTTGTGCGGGGCCAATGGCCTTGAAACCCGCAGTTTCGACATGTACTATCAGCCGCAGGGCACTTTCCTGAACCGTGCTGGCGCTGACAGCTTCTGCAGGATTCGGGAGAAAACACTGGTGACTGTGACGGGGGCTGTGGAGAGGACGCCGTCTGCATCTGGCGTTGATTCCTCTTGTAGGTGGAGACGGCGTGGACTTGAGATGGCGATGAGTGTATAGCTGAGGCAGCCTCTCTTGTGGCCTCATACGACCTGCAACAGGTGACGAAGTCGGTGAGGGAAGAGGCGGTGTCGAGGGTGAGGAGTTTCTGAAGCAGGTCCTCGTCACGTACACCCATCAGCAAGATCATCTTGAGCTGGATCTCAGCACAGGTTACAGGATCGCCTGTACATAGGTCCACCTCGGCTGTTAGGTCCTTAAGTCGTGCATAGAAGTCTGAGAATGATTCCCCAGAAGCTTGTTTGCAGGATAGCAGTTCCCTACGACGCAGAGCTTCATTGCGGAGGCCACGGAAATGACTCTGCAAGGCGTTTAAAACCTCTGTCACTGACCTGGGGGAGTCAGGGGGGATGGCTAGCGTGTGCTCTAGGAGGCGTTGAACATCGAGGGAAATGCACGATCTTAACTGAATGAGTTGTTTATGAGGGGGCATTCGGTAGAGGTCAGACATGACAGCAAAGTCTTCGAAACGACGTCGCCATTGACGGTATACTTGATATGTTGCATCAGGTTGAAGAGGTGGGGGACTGGGAACTGAAGACTTGCTGTGCAGGGGTGTACTCGAGACGGCAGGCGGTGGAGGAGGCACGGAGAGGTCGACGAGAGTTGAGACTGGAGCAGGTGGTTGAGAGGGCACTGAGGTATACCCAAGGGGGATAGGTGACGTGTGAGGGGGCGTTGTCTGAAGGATAGATGAAGAGGTTGAAGCTGGCGAATTGGTTGTGGCAGCTGGTGAAGTCGTCCTCGTTGCCAGCAATTCCAATAGTCGCAGGAGTTTGTGGTTATCAGCTTGGTGTTGTTGTTGAAGTTGAAGGCGGTAAGCTGATGCCTCTGACTGTCTTGACAATTCCTCTTGACGTCTTGACCATTCCTCTTGACGTCGTTTTTCCTCCTCTAATTGACGTCTTTGGGCTTCCTTCTCTTGGGAAACTTGTAGGAAGTGGATTAACCGACGTATATCCTGGCTCCCATCCTTTGAATTTGGCGCGCCCGGCGTGTGAGGCGTGAGGGGGGGTGGGGGGGTCTGTGAGGCTTCGTCTACCTCATAATCCTCATCTAAATTTCCCGGCAAATCGTCGTGGTCAGACATCTCGTGTTTGGTATGGTTGCGATGGGAAAGACAAGGAGAATAAGGTGAAGTGCTATGTTTTCGAAAATGGACTTGCTTAAGTGCAGGAACTGGCGGGCAAGTAAAAGAGTACTGACTGTAATATTTGTGAAGTGAGAGGAGGCGGCTGGCGGCTGGCGGTGCTGGTCCCTGTATTCCTCCGCGTGCGGGCGAGCTGGCGGCGGTGGCTCAGTCGAAGGGGGACGCAGGCAGTGGCCTGTGGGCCGGCGTAGATGGAGGAGGTATGCCGGAAGTGCTGTCTTGGAAACTGGGCTGAAGGCGTTTCTGCTACCTGTAGGGCCGCAGAAACATAGCAAAGAGACATGAAAGGCACTGCACTTCACTTAGGGCACTTCACAAGGTCACAAAGCACTTTAAATCCAGGGGCACTGTGGAGTATATCTTCTGGGCGGGAAACAGACGAGGCCGGCTCTTGAGGCTTGTAAACTGTCGTGTTGGAGCTACTCAAACTGCGCCATGTAGTGGATGTAATCCTAGACAAGGTTCTTGAAACTCCAGGGCACGAGCAGTAGATATATTCAATAAGTAGTACAAGACTTGGCGGGATAGCCGACCGATACAGAAGCGAGCACAAGGGACTCCGTGCCGTAGGCAGGCCGAAGCCGATCTGAGGGAAGTTACCTAGCTAGGCAAGGAGAGTTGCTAGACATTACTAGGACAATAAATGAGGTCTTCTAGTTACTTGACTAGCGCGGTACAGACATAGTACATCGGGACATAATAAGTGAACATAGGCATTAGACATAAGCATAGATATCAGACATGCTATAATAATATGTAGTAATACAGACATGTGAATAAATGGTACAATGAATGGTAACAGAGTCCTGCCGTCAGGCGTGTTCACATATCTTGGTATTTACATATCTATACAGGAACTTCGTGTTTTCTTCTTTCCTTGTGGTTATCAGCTTATACCTAGATCACGCGCACCTACAGTAATTTACTTGCATATATATATATATATATATATATATATATATATATATATATATATATATATATATATATATATATATATATATATATATATATATATATATATATATCTATCTATCCCATAAAGCGCTCGGACTTCTACATATAATCAACAACCTCACCCCACCAGGATTCGAACCCACAATCTTATGTGTGTGAACGAGCGCTTTATGGGCTAATGAAATATATATGGAACCTCGTAATTCGAAGCCGGATTTGGTAAAACGTTACTCTGATCACTTACGAGGCACGGGTAGTCCCCTATTGGAGGTTCACGGTGCCATAAGCTCGATGAACAGGCTTTGTGTGAAATATAACAAAGTCTAGGACTGCTTTTAGTGGTCTAGAGGTAACGTTCCCCGGTCACGCACATAAGATCGTGGGTTCGAGTCCTAGGGGGTGAGGTTGTTGATTATATGTAGAAGTCCGAGCGCTCTTTGGCCTAAAAACAGTGACCCATTGAAATTTTTAGACAAGCTTAATAATATTGTCCCTAGTATCACATTCAAAATTGAAAGAGAAATAAGTGAATCCCTTCCATTTCTTGATATGCTTATCATGAGAAATGGCCAAAACTATACATTTAAGGTATATAGAAAGCCCACACAGGTAGACAATTTCATTCACTTTTTATCCAATCACCTTGAGTCTACCAAAATGTCAGTTTTTTCTGCTATGTTCCTACGATGTCTGCGTATTTGTGACTCTGAATTTATTGACGATGAATTTAAACACATTCGTTCTATTGCACAGAAACTTGGGTACCCTTCTGTGTTTGTTGATCGTTGCTTTAAAAGGGCTAAAAAATCCTTTCATTCCTCTGTAACCAGACAAGTTCCTACACTTAAGAATATTTTGACTCTGCCCTATCGCGATGAATTTGTCCCTTTAGTTCGGTCCCTCAAGCTTCTAAATATTAATGTTGTTTTCAAGTATGACTCAACCATTACCAATATGTTAATAAGGAATAGCCCAAGTTTGAATGTAAATGGAAGTGTTTATTGTATTCCATGTAGCCAATGTAATTGTAATTATGTAGGACAGACAGGAAAAACACTGCAGCTCAGAATCAAACAACATAAGTATAATATCAGAACTGCATCTGAAAGCAGTGCCTTGTTCGTTCATGTTAGGAATAATAATCACCCCATTGCTTGGGAAAAAAGCTTAGAAGTATTCAAATCATCTTGTGTCACAGAAATACTTCTGGTTGAAGCTAGTTTGATTAAGGAATTAAAATCAATAAACCTAAGTGATGGTCAGTTCAAAACTGATAATATGTTACATAAATTTATTTGTCAGTGGCCCAAGGTTAAAAATGCTTTGAAAACCTTTGATCTTGATGTATGACAGTTATTTTGTGGGTCCCTTTTTTCTGACCTGACCTGTCTAGTCACGTCATCACCCTTCTCTTAAGCTCCTCTACGGTTGTGTTGGTGTGGGGATTAGTGGATGTCATCATTATGACCTGACCTCATGTTTTTAGGTCACCCTGTATATTTAAGCCTCTCTCTGTCCATGTAATCTAGTTGCCTCTGAAGATGTCTTGAATAAAGACGAAAGCTAAGGTACTCCGTTGTTTCCATTTTCCCGTGTGATTTTATCAAGATTTATCTTATCCACGTTTTCATTGTGGATTTACATGAAATATATATATATATATATATATATATATATATATATATATATATATATATATATATATATATATATATATATATACAGTATATATAAAATACTCGGGAGAAGCGAATACGTATGATGAATAACAGAACCAACATAATATGTATAAACAGCAACATACTGCATGTATTTGGTAAAGTTTTGACAATATCTCTTGTCATCTGACCTAAAACATGAAATAACATGCAATAGCATCAAAACTCAATATGATAAATAAAATTAAATACAGCATTGTGTATAGTATATAAAGTGCCTTACGAAAAAAAATAACACTGGACATTAACACATTCATTTATTAAATGCTAAAATTCACTACATTTAATACTACACAGCATAAACGCAGAGTAGCAGAATCTTAGAACCTAATACCAAACAAAGATGAATGCACAAAGATAATAATCAAGTACAGTACGTCACAATTTAGGGTGTGTCAATTTAGGGGGTGAACTGGCTAAATTGAAAATCGAGTAATTTGGTAGCAATTTATTGTAGTCTTTAAGCATGCAAAACAATATTCTGGCATAAATTTTTTTTTATAATAAGTCCTACCTACATCAAATGGATTTTTAAATGTACATATTTGTGAATTTATAACATAACCAGCGTTTGCACACATGTTACTGTTTCAAGTTTCAAATTATTATATTTTATTATCCGTAGTCTATTTGAAAGTAACCAACGCCTTCATACTCTCTTTGCTTTGGTTTCTTGTCATCAGTAGTCTGCTTGCTATTTGTGCTTTGATGTAACCTTCTCGTCTCTCGTGGCTGTAAACATGGCCCGCTGCTTCTGTGACCATTTTCACACATCTCTCCACACTCTGAGTGTGGGAAGGCCACTTCGGCACCTGCATTGGAGTCTCTTTAAGGTTTCTCAATTCTTGGCTAGTTAGACTTGTTGTCAATGGTGGCTCTAAGACTTCCAAACTCAAGTCAACCAATTCTGACAATTTGGTGGCATTGACGCTTATTGGGGGAACTTTTCTTGAATGAAACGAACAGTCTCCCAACTGGTCGTCATCTATTAGCGTTCCTCTAATCTTTAGAATGACTTCTACAGCCTCGGTTCGGAGATTGGTACATTGACTGCAAAGCATTGCTTGCAAAACTGCTTCTGATCGAGCATACCAAGCCGACCTTCTTGCCACAGGTAACACGATGTCCCTCACTACCTTCCTCTGTGTTCTTACTAGCTGCAATTGAAACAAAAGGTGATTGGGCCCATCCACCCACATAGGATTAAGTTTCACACTAAACCACTGGGGAAGATAAACTCCAATAATAAATTCAACAATTAACCTCAAATTCTTCAGCACTTTGCCCTTCAATTCGTGTTTGGAAATCCAAAACCTGCAGAAACGAAGAGCTGTAGTTAACCAACGGCTGTGACTGACAGGTCCAATCTCCAAGAGAGCCAATGACTGAGGCACTTCTCCTGATCTTATTGCTTGGGCAATACGATAAGCATAGGATTGATCTGTGCTGAGATCTTTGATGACTCCTTCAGACAACGCCGGAAGGGGAGGGCCAACTTCGACCTTTGGAAAGGTTGTATTTATTTCTAGTTGTGTTGCTTCATCCAGCATGATGCCAAGGGGACCTGACCACTTGTTGCTCTTTGTAGGACCATCAAGTTCCTGGATGAGATGACGAAGAGGTAGCTCGCCTGTATGTAAATCACATACAATCCAAACAAGTCTTCTTCCTAGTTTTTTCTCTAAATGCGTCATTACACCCCCCTGCCATCCGGTGTTCACTGCAGCTGAATCTCCACCAACAGCCTGCAGTGAACTGCCAAGTCCTCTCTCCTGAACCCAACATAAAATATGATCAGCAATGACCTCTGCATGTTTCTTCCCTTCTACTTCAGTTTCGGGAGCAAAGTGAAACAAAAACCGACCACCAGGCTCAGAACAGACAGAGTAGTGTTCTTCTTTGATGAGACCTGGAAACTTTCTGTTCACTCCCTCTACTTCTAGCAAAACTTTTGTGTCATCTATTCTTCCATCAAACAAAAGACAGGAGAGCCCTCCCTCGCTTAAATCTTTTTCATGCTGATCAGATATTTCCTTCATTATTTTTTCTTGTGCTCTTCTAATTTTATTATGATCTATCAACAAAGATACATCCTCTCGGCTGATGAGGCCTGCATCTATCCAAGCGGCAGTTGCAATTTCTGCAGCCTCACGAAGTCCAGCATGGTGGCGAATACTAGCTAAAGCAATGTTTGAAATATTTCTTGTGTTGTATTTCATTTTCTTTGGTAAAGGTTCAGATGGCTCTTTGGAACTATCATCTGATGTTGCTTCCTGTTCATCAGAAGAACTATCAAAGAAGTGATAAACATCTTGACACAGCTCTTCCTCTCTTTGGATGGCTTCTTCACTCTTCATTTTCTTCTTTTGTTCCCTCTCTCGGATTTGTTCTCTTCTTGGCATTAGCAATCTGCTTCTTTGTTTCTGAATAATCTATTAAACCCATTTGCATACTTCCTTGGCCTTCTGCCTTTGTCCTCTGTGCCTTTATAAATTCAAGCTCTAAAACAGGGATCTTCTTTTCACGAGGACAACCACAATCAATGTGGGAATTATTTTCTCTCTTACCTGAGTGAGTACAGTTGGATTCAGAACATAATTGTATGAGCACTTGCAGGTCAAAATGTCAAACAGAGTATCAAGTGTGTGCAGAAATTCATTTTTCCTGGCCAAGTTTCCTTTACCAAGTGATGTTTCAACTGCTTTGTGCCATAATTTCGTTAGTTTTAGCTCAATAGTTCGACACTGATTAATCACAGGTGGTTTGAATAGTGCATTAGCTTTTGTCCATTGATGCAGAAGAGGGACTATCATGTCATTTATGAGTTCTTTATCTGTATAGTTCCTTCTGTCCTTTGCATTTTTTTTCTCGAAGGAGTAACCCTAATCTTAGCATGTCTCTCACTGTTGGAAGTTCTGATACAGGAAGCTCCTTCCCTTTACCAACTAGCAGGCTCAAGTGGGTTGACAACTGACTTCTTGTCTTCAATTTTGACATCTTCACACTATCTGACAAATAGGAAAATATTTCAATGTTTCATAATTCAATTGTTGTTTCAAAAAATATCAATTTGTTTATCAAAAATGCTGTAACAGAAATAACATAATAATTTCTTAGAACATAATGTTTTATACAATGATATAAGTAACTGCGACAATCAATATGCCCTACTTACAATAATTAAAATGTAGAATTCGTCTGGTAGAGTAGGTGCAAGTGCAATGAGAGCAAACCACCGTCTATGATATCTAGAAGGAGAGTGAGCCGGGCGCCTTATCCTCACGCTTGGTACAAGTCAAAACAAGAATTATACTGTCCCACACGGAGAGCCTGTTCATGTTCATGTTCTGACATGCATATTGTACACAAGCTACAGAACCATAAAATACTCCATAATCCATATGCTTACATGAGATTAGTTAATATCAAGTGAATAATTCTAATCAAGTCTCATTAATTTGTTGAAATACTGATATTTGAAACTTTAAGGTATAATTGATGTAGGTGAGGGTTATTTCAATTCATTTTTGTTTGCTAATCTCAAGTTTAGACATAAAGAGGCACAATATTTTGACTACCAAATTTGATTTTTAACATGTTGACAAAATTGACACACCCTAATGAGCGTGAAACACTAACCTATGTGGTATTGGAGTGTACACATTGTTGTAGAGAGAAGGGAGGGCTCCCAATATACTACATATGCGTGTGATGGTGGTAGTAGTGATGGTAGTGATGGTGGTGCTATATGTAGTGATGATGGATGGTGTTATATGTAGTGATGATGGATGGGTTATATGTAGTGATGATGGATGTTGTTATATGTAGTGATGATGGATGGTGTTATATATAGTGATGATGGATGGTGTTATATGTAGTTGATGACGGATGATGTTATATGTAGTGATGGTGGGTGGTGTTATATGTAGTGATGATTAGACAATAAAATAATAACAGTTTAATGCTAAAAAAATATACTTTGCTGTACTGTTGTAGTGAAAAACATGGTTGGAACTTATATACACCGTTAATGAACTATTGATGGAAGAAAAAGTTTTGGGGACTGAACAGCGAGACAATGTGGAGCCTCCCGGAGGGTGGCGTCCTACCGTGGCGTAGTGGATGAGCCGCCCAGAGGGAGGCGATTCTGCTAGTATATATATATATATATATATATATATATATATATATATATATATATATATATATATATATATATATATATATATATACAGAGAAAGAGAGAGAGAGAGAGCAAATTATTAACCCAAGGCTTAACACAATGGCAGACTCTTATATAGAATCAGAGAACACATGTCTCCTAACATAAATGGCTTCACCCATGGTAAAGGTGTACATAATTGCATCACCACATTCCTAACTGTGCATGGTGATGAAAGGCACAGATACACCACATTTCTTGACCAAAAGCTGCATTTGATATTGCCAATTGGCAACTGATATTGTACGAACTAGCCAAAATGGATATAGGAGGTAGGCTGTTACACTGGATAAGTGGTTACCTAACCAACAGAAGGGCTGCTGCACTGTTTTAGGGTTACAAAAGTGAAGTTAAAGATATGCAACTTGGTACCCCTCAAGGTGGAGTACTTAGCCCCACTTTGTTCAATGTTCTTATGAATGCATTATTAAATTTAATACCAGACAACCCCAGCAATATCTCAATCAGCTGTGCTGATGATATTCTTATACATACTAAAACTCATCGTGAAATGCAAACCACCCTGAAACATGTATACGCAGCCTGTGAGAACCTCGGTCTTATTATCTCCACTGAGAAAACTAAGGTGTTCAACAAACAAGCTGGTAACCGCAAACGCGACCCTGCCAAGTTCAAGATAGGTGACAACACTACTGACTATGTTTCTTCTTTTAAATATCTTGGTGTTTCCGTCCCTTGTACCGTACCTGCCATACAACAGCTAACCTGTCAATGTACTGACAGACTGAGACCTCTTAGAAGTGTAGCGGGGTACAGCCCGCACTATGGTGCTAATATTAGAATTGTTAAAACAATGTACCTAGGTTATATAAGATCTCTAATAGATTACCACACATCAGCCCTGGTTCTTCGTGACGGGAAAGGCGTTGACAAGCTCGAGGAAATGCCACATAAAGCCCTCAGAATTATCCTAGGATGTCCCATGAGCACTAAAGTATTTAATATGAGGAAAGAACTAGGTATACCCAGTGTTAAAGATAGAATAATTAAAGTCAACCTCATGATAGCCCTGAGGCTTCTGCGTGGTGATCCTGATAACAATGTTTCCTTAAAATTGCTAAAATGTATGAACCATGGGACTACTGAGTCTAAATGGATCCAAACTACAGCTACACATATGAAGATGTTTGGACTAGACCACCTGTGCAAAGTTGAGACACAACAGCGCTTCCTGCCACCCTGGCGGACAGTTCCCTTCGATATCACAATACCGACGTATCCGCCTAAAAAATTAATTATACAAAGCATTTATCTCCAACACACTGCCAAATTGAGAGCCCTTGAACACATACACACTCTACAGACTGATGATAATATCACACAGACCATCTACACTGATGGATCTCTAAACACCGCCTGTGGGAGGGCTGGAAGTGCTATTGTTGTGACTCAACCTGACGGTAATATAATTGAGACAGGAGTTAGAATTAACAACTGGGCATCCACTCTACAAACTGAATTAGTTGCCATACTCACAGCTATTAAATTCATTGAAACCACTGTTACTGACAGTCTCATCATCACTGACTCTCTATCCTCACTACTTGCCCTTGGCACCCTCGACTCAGGTTGTCACGCTCTTGTCTCTGAAGCCAGACACAAATATGCGTGCCTTGTTGACCGGGGTGTCAAGGTCAAACTGTTGTGGATCCCCTCTCACATAGGCCTCATAAAACATGACAGAGTTGATGCCCTCGCCAAACTCGCGTCTAACAAAGACAACGTTGAATACAATTTGGGTCTGTCAAAAA
>NW_024721684.1:0-25247 GCF_018991925.1 Homarus americanus | reverse complement strand
ATATACTCGATCAGGGACTTTGTTATACTCGTCCAGGGGGTTTTGTTATAGTAGGATCAGGGGACTTTGTTATTCTCGACCAGGGGACTTTGTTATACTCGAACAGAGGCCTTTGTTATACTCGGTCAGGGGACTTTGTTATGTTCGATCTGGGGAGTTTGTTATACTGGGCCAGGAGACTTTGTTATACTCGATTAGGGGATATGTTATACTCGATCAGGGGACTGCGTTATACTGGAACAGGGGACTTTGTTATACTCGATCAGGGGACTTTGTTATATTCAATAAGGGGACTTAATGTTAGACTCGAACAGGGGACTTTTTTATACCTGACCAATGGACTTTGTTATACTCGATTAGGGGCCTTTGTTATACTCGATGAGGGGGCTTTGTTTTGCTCGACCAGGGGACTTTTTCATACTTGATCAGGGGACTTTGTAATACTCGATCAGGGGACTTTGTTATACTCGATCAGTGGACTTTTCTATATTTGACCAATGGACTTTACTATACTCGATGAGGGGCCTTTGTTATACTCGATCAGGGACTTTGTTATAGTCGACCAGGGGACTTTGTTATACTCGATTAGGGGACTTTGTTATACTCGATCAATAGGCTTTGTTATTCTTGATGAGGGGACTTGCTATACTCGACCAGGGGACTTTGTTATACTCGATCAGGGGACTTTGTTATACTCGAGCAGGAGACTTTGTTATACTCGATCAGGGGACTTTTTTATACTCGACCAGAGGACTTTTTTATACTCAACCAGGGGACTTTGTTATACTCGACCAGGGGACTTTGCTATAGTCGACCAGGGGACTTTGTTATACTCGATTAGGGGACTTTGTTATACTCGACCAGGGGTCTTTTTTATACTTGATCAGGGGACTTTGTCATACTTGACCAGAGTCCATTGTTATACTCGATCGGGGGACTTTGTTATACTCGATGAGTGGACTTTCCTATATTTGACCAATGGACTTTGCTATACTCGATGAGGGGCCTTTGTTATACTCGATGAGGGGACGTTGTTATACTCGACCAGGGGACTTTGTTATACTCGATAAGGGGACTTTGTTATACTCGACCAGATGACATGTTATACTCGATTAGAAAACTTTGTTATACTCGACCAGGGGACTTTGTTATACTCGATCAGGGGACTTTTTTTACTCGACAAGAGGACTTTGTGATACTCAATCCGAGGATATGTTATACTTGATCAGGGGACTTTGTTATACTCAACCAGGGGACTTTGTTATACTCGATTAGGGGGGTCTTTTATACTCGATGAGGGGGCTTTGTTAAACTCGATCAGGGGACTTTGGTATAGTCGACCAGGGGACTTTGTTATACTCGATTAGGGGACTTTGTTATACTCGACCAGGGGACTTTTTTATACTTGATCAGGGGACTTTGTCATACTTGACCAGAGGCCATTGTTATACTCGATCGGGGGACTTCGTTATACTCGATGAGTGGACTTTCCTATATTTGACCAATGGACTTTGCTATACTCGATGAGGGGCCTTTGTTATAGTCGATCAGGGGACATTCTTATACTCGACAAGGGTACTTTGTTATACTCGATGAGGGGACTTTGTTATACTCGACCAGAGGACTTTATTATACTCGATCAGGAGATATGTTATACTCGATCAGGGGACGTTGTTATATTCAAACAGAGGACTTTGATATACTCGACGAGGGGCCTTTGTTATACTCGATTAGAAAACTTTGTTATACTCGACCAGGAGAATTTGTTATATTCGATCAGGGGACTTTGTTATACTCCACCAGGGACTTTGTTATATTCGATCAGGGGATATGCTATACTTGACCAGGGGACTTTGTTATACACGATCAGGGGACTTTGTTATACTCGACCAGGGGCTTTTTTATACTTGGCCAATGGACTTTGTTATACTCAATGAGGGGCCTTTGTTATACTCGATCAGGGGACTTTGTTATACACGACCAGGGGACTTTGTTATACGCAATCAGGGGACTTTTTTATACTCGACCAGAAGACTTTGTTACACTCGATCAGGGGATATGTTATACTCGTCCAAGGGACTTTGTTATACTCGATCAGGGGACTTTGTTATACGCGACCAGGGGACTTTTTTGAACTTGATTAGGGGACTTTGTCATACTCGATCAGTGGACTTTCCTATATATGACCAATGTTATACTCGATGAGGGGCCTTTGTTATACTCGATCAGGGGACTTTGCTATACTCGACAAGGGGACTTTGTTATACTCGATCAGGGGACTTTGTTATACTCGACCAGAGGACTTTGTTATACTCGATCATGGGATATGTTATACTCGATCAGGGGACTTTGTTATACTCAATCAGGGGACTTTTTTTTACTTGATTAGGGGACTTTTTTATACTCGATCAAAGGACTTTGTTATACTTGATCAGAGGACTTTGTTATACGCGACCAGGAGCCTTTGTTATACTCGATTAGAAAACTTTGTTATACTCGACCAGGGGACTTTGTTATACTCCACCAGGGACTCTGTTATACTCGATCAGGGGATATGTTATACTCGATAAGGGGACTTTGTTATACTCGTCCAGGGCGCTTTGTTATACTAGGATCAGGGGACTTTGTTATGCTTGATCAGGGGACTTTGTTCAACTCGATCAGGGCCCTTTGTTATACTCGACCAAGGGACTTTGTTATAATCGATTAGGTGACTTTGTTATGCTCGATCTGTGGACTTTGTTAAACTGGGCCACGAGACGTTGTTATACTCGATCAGGGGATTTTTGTTATACTCGATCAGGGGACTTTGTTATACTCGACCAGAGGCCTTTGTTATACTCGATCAGGGGACTTTGTTATACTCAATAAGGGGAATTTGTTATACTCGATAAGGGGACTTAATGTTAGACTCGAACAGGTGACTTTGTTATACTCGACCAGGAGACTTTGTTATCCTCGATTAGGCGGCTTTGCTATAATCGATCAGGGGACTTTGTTATACTCGATGAGGGGCCTTTGTTATACTCGACCATAGGCCTTTGTTATACTAGATCAGGGAACTTTGTTATACTCGATTAGGGGCCTTTTTTGGACTCGATGAGGGGCTTTTGTTATACTCGATCAGGAGACTTTGTTATACTCGATCAGGGGACTTTTTTATACTTGATTAGGGGACTTTCTTATACTTGATCAGAGGACTTTGTTATACTCGACCAGGGGCCTTTGTTATACTCGATTAGAAAACTTTGTTATACTCGACCAGGGGACTTTGTTATACTCCACCAGGGACTTTGTTATACTCGATCAGGGGAATTTGTTATACTCGGTTCAGGTGTCTTTGCTTTACTCGTCCAGTGGGATTTGTTATACTAGGATCAGGGACTTTGCTATACTCGATCAGGGGAATTTCTCTTACTCGATCAGGGCCCTTTGTTATACTCGACCAGGGGACTTTGTTATACTTGATTAGGAGACTTTGTTATACTCGATCAAAGGACTTTGTTATATTTGATCAGAGGACTTTGTTATACTCGACCAGGGGCCTTTGATATACTCGATTAGAAAACTTTGTTATACTCGACCAGGGGCCTTTGTTATACTCGATTAGAAAACTTTGTTATACTCGACCAGGGGACTTTGTTATACTCCACAAGGGACTTTGTTATACTCGATCAGGGGATATGTTATACTCGATCAGGGGAGTTTGATATACTCGGTTCAGGTGTCTTTGTTATACTCGTCCAGTGGGCTTTGTTATACTAGGATCAGGGGACTTTGTTATACTCGATCAGGGGACTTTGTTGTACACGACCAGGGGACTTTGTTATACGCGATCAAGGGACTTTTTTATCCTCGACGAGAGGACCTTGTTATACTCGATTAGGGGATATGTTATACTCGATCAGGGGACTTTGTTATACTCGACCAGAGTACTTTGTTATACTCGATCAGGGGACTTAGTTATACTAAATCAAGGGACTTTGTTATACTCGATTAGGGGCCTTTGTTATACTCGACCAGGGGACTTTGTTATACTCGATCAGGGGACATTGTTATACTCGACTAGGGGACTTTTTTATACTTGATCAGGGGAGTTTGTCATACTCGATCAGTGGACTTTCCTATATTTGACCAATGGACTTTGCTATACTCGACCAGGGGACATTGTTATACTCGATCAGGGGACTTTGTTATACTCGACCAGAGAACTTTGTTATACTCGATCAGGGGTTATGTTATACTCGATCAGGGGACTTTGTTATACTCGATTAGGTGACTTTGTTTTACTTGATTAGGGGACATTTTTATACTCGATCAAAGTACTTTGTCATACTTGATCAGAAGACTTTGTTATACTCGACCAGAAGCCTTTGTTATACTCGATTAGAAAACTTTGTTATGCTCGACCAGGGGACTTTGTTATACTCCACCAGGGACTCTGTTATACTCGATTATGGGATATGTTATGCTCGATCAGGGGACTTTGTTATACTCGATTCAGGGGACTTTGTCTCACTCGATCAGGGTCCTTTGTTATACTCGACCAGGGGACTTTGTTATAATCGATTAGGGGACTTTGTTATGCTCGATCTGGGGACTTTTTTAAACTGGGCCATGAGACGTTGTTATACTCGATCAGGGGATTTTTGTTATACTCGATCAGGGGACTTTGTTATACTCGACCAGAGGCCTTTGTTACACTCGATCAGGGGTCTTTGTTATACTCGATTAGGGGACTTTGTTATACTCGATCAGGAGGCTTTTTTATACTCGATCAGTGGACTTTGCTATCCTCGACCAGGGGACTTTGTTATACTCGAAAGTTGGACTTTGTTATACTCGATTAGGGGCCTTTGTTATACTCGATGATTGGGGCTTTGTTATACTCGCCAGGAAACTTTGCTATAGTCGACCAGGGGACTTTGTTATACTCGAATAGGGGACTTTGTTATACTCGACCAGGGAACTTTTTTATACTTGACCAATGGACTTTGTTATACTCGTAGAGGGGCCTTTGTTATACTCGATGATGGGACTTTGTTATACTCCACCAGGGGACTTTGTTATACTCGATCAGGTGACTTTGTTATACTCGTTCAGGTGACTTTGTTATACTCGTTCAGGTGACTTTGTTATACTCGATCAGAGGACTTTGTTATACTCGATTAGGGGCCTTTGTTATACTCGATGACGGGGCTTTGTTATACTCGACCAGGGGACTTTGCTATAGTCGACCAGGGGACTTTGTTATAATCGATCAGGGGACTTTGTTATGTTCAATCTGGGGACTTTGTTATACTGGGCCTGGAGACTTTGTTATACTCGAGCAGGGGATTTGTTCTACTCGATTAGGGGACTTTGTTATACTGGACCAGGGGATTTTGTTATACTCGATCAGGGGACTTTGTTATACTCGATCAGGGGACTTTGTTAAACTCGTCTAGGGGGCTTTTTTATACTCGATCAGGGGACTTTGTTATAATCGATCTGGGGACTTTGTCTTACTCGATCAGTTGACTTTGTTATACTCGATCAGGGGACTTTTGTTATACTCGATCAGGGGAGTTTGTTATACTCAATCAGGGGACATTGTTATTCTCGATTAGGGGCCTTTGTTAAACTCGATGAGGGGGCTTTGTTTTACTCGACCAGAGGACTTTGCTATACTCGACCAGGGGACTTTGTTATACTCGATTAGGGGACTTTGTTATTCTCGACCAGGGGACTTTTTTATACTTGATCAGTGGACTTTGTCATACTTGGGCAGAGGCCATTGTTATACTCGATCGGGAGACTTTGTTATACTCGATGTGTGGACTTTCCTATATTTAACCAATGGACTTTGCTATACTCGATCAGGGGCCTTTGTTATACTCGATCAGGTGACATTGTTATACTCGACCAGAGGCCTTTGTTATACTCGATCAGGGGACTTTGTTATACTCGATAAGGGGACTTTGTTACACTCGATTAGGGGAATTTGTTATACTCGACGAGGGGACTTTGTTATACTCGATTAGGCGGCTTTGTTATAATCGATCAGGGGACTTTGTTATACTCGATGAGGGGCCTTTGTTTTACTCGATCAGGGGACTTTGTTATACACGACCAGAGGACTTTGTTATACTCGATCAGGGGATATGTTATACTCGATCAGGGGACTTTGCAATACTCAACCAGAGGACTTTGTTATACTCGATCAGGGGAATTTGTTATACTCAATCAGGGGACTTTGTTATACTCGATAAGGGGCCTTTGTTATACTCGACCAGGGGACTTTGTTATACTTGATCAGGGGACTCTGTTATACTTGATTAGGGGACTTTTTTATACGCGATCAAAGGACTTTGTTATACTTGATCAGAGGACTTTGTTATACTCGACCAGGGGCCTTTGTTATACTCGATTAGAAAACTTTGTTATACTCGACCAGGGGACTTTGTTATACTCGATCAGGGGACTTTTTTATACTCGACCAGAGGACTTTGTTATACTCGATCAGGGGATATGTTATACTCGATGAGGGGACTTTGTAATACTCAACCAGAGGACTTTGTTATACTCGATCAGGGGAATTTGTTATACTCAATCAGGGGACTTTGTTATACTCGATAAGGGGCCTTTGTTATACTCGACCAGGGGACTTTGTCATACTCGATCAGTGGACTCTCCTATATTTGACCAATGGACTTTGCTATAATCGATGAGGGGACTTTGTTTTACTCGACCAGGGGACTTTGTTATAATCGATCAGGTGATTTTGTTATACTCGACCAGAGGACTTTGTTATACTCGAGCAGGGGATATGTTATACTTAATCAGGGGACTTTGTTATACTTGATCAGGGGACTTTGTTATACTTGATAAGGGGACTTTTTTATACTCGATCAAAGGACTTTGTTTTACTTGATCAGAAGACTTTGTTATACTCAACCAGGGGCCTTTGTTATACTCGATTAGAAAACTTTGTTATACTCGACCATGGGACTTTGTTAATTTCGATTAGGGGACTTTGTTATACTCGACCAGGGGACTTTTTTATACTTGACTAATGGACTTTGTTATACTCAATGAGGGGCCTTTGTTATACTCGATCAGGGGACTTTGTTATACTCGACCAGAGGACTTTGTTATTCTCGATCATGGGATATGTTATACTCGATCAGGGTACTTTGTTATACACGATCAGGGGACTTTGTTATACTTGATTAGGTGACTTTGTTATCCTCGATCAGGGGACTTTGTTATACTTGATCAGAGGACTTTGTTATACTCGGCCAGGGGCCTATGTTATCCTCGATTAGAAAACTTTGTTATACTCGACCTGGGGACTTTGTTATACTCCACCAGGGACTTTGTTATACTCGATCAGGGGATATATTATTCTCGATCAGGGGACTTTGTTATACTAGGATCAGGGGACTTTGTTATAATCGATTAGGGGACTTTCTTATGCTCGATCTGGGGACTTTGTTATACTCATCCAGGGAGCTCTGTTATACTCGATCAGAGGTCTTTGTCCTACTCGATCAGGGCCCTTTGCTATACTCGACCGGGGGACTTTGTTATAATCGATCAGGGGACTTTGGTATGCTCGATCTAGGGATTTTGTTATACTGGGCCAGGGGACTTATTTATACTCGATCAGGGGACTTTGTTATACTCGATTACGGGACTTTGTTTTTTTCGATAAGGGGACTTTGTTATACTCGACCAGGGGACTTTGTTATACTCTATTAGGCGGCTTTGTTATACTCGATCAGGAGACTTTCTTATACTCGATGAGGGGCCTTTGTTATACTCGATCAGGGGACTTTGTTATACTAGATCAGGAGGCTTTGTTAACCTCGATCAGGGGACTTTGCTATACTCGACCAGGGGACTTTGTTATACTCGAGCAGGGGGCTTTGTTTTACTCGATTAGGGGACTTTGTTATACTCGATCAGGAGGCTTTTTTATACTCGATCAGGGGACTTTGCTATCCTCGATCAGGGGACTTTGTTATACTCGATTAGGGAACTTTTTTATACATAACCAATGTACTTTGTTATACTCGATGAGGGCCCTTTGTTATACTCGATGAGGGGACTTTGTTATACTCCACAAGGGGACATTGTTATACTCGATCAGGGGACTTTTTATGCTCGACCAGAGGACTTTGTTATACTCAATCAGGGGATATGTTATACTTGATCAGGGACTTTGTTATACTCAACCAGGGGACTTTGCTATACTCGACCAGGGGACTTTGCTATAGTCGACCAGGGGACTTTGTTATACTCGATAAGGGGACTTTGTTATACTCGACCAGGGGATTTTTTTATACTTGATCAGGGGACTTTGTCCTACTTGACCAGAGTCCATTGTTATACTCGATCGGGGGACTTTGTTATACTCGATGAGTGGACTTTCCTATATTTGACCAATGGACTTTGCTATACTCGATGAGGGGCCTTTGTTATACTCGATGAGGGGACATTGTTATACTCGACCAGGGGACTTTGTTATACTCGATGAGGGGACTTTGTTATACTCGACCAGAGGACATGTTATACTCGATTAGAAAACTTTGTTATACTCGACCAGGGGACTTTGTTATACTCGATCAGGGGACTTTTTTATACTCGACAAGAGGACTTTGTTATACTCAATCCGGGGATATGTTGTACTTGATCAGGGGACTTTGTTACACTCAACCAGGGGACTTTGTTATACTCGATTAGGGGCCTCTTTTATACTCGATGAGGGAGCTTTGTTAAACTCGATCAGGGGACTTTGCTATAGTCGACCAGGGGACTTTGTTATACTCGATTAGGGGACTTTGTTATGCTCGACCAGGGGACTTTTTTATACTTGATCAGGGGACTTTGTCATACTTGACCAGAGGCCATTGTTATACTCGATCGGGGGACTTTGTTATACTCGATGAGTGGACTTTCCTATATTTGACCAATGGACTTTGCTATACTCGATGAGGGGCCTTTGTTATAGTCGATCAGGGGACATTCTTATACTCGACAAGGGTACTTTGTTATACTCGATGAGGGGACTTTGTTATACTCGACCAGAGGACTTTATTATACTCGATCAGGAGATATGTTATACTCGATCAGGGGACTTTGTTATATTCAAACAGAGGACTTTGATATACTCGACGAGGGGCCTTTGTTATACTCGATTAGAAAACTTTGTTATACTCGACCAGGAGAATTTGTTATATTCGATCAGGGGACTTTGTTATACTCCACCAGGGACTTTGTTATATTCGATCAGGGGATATGCTATACTTGACCAGGGGACTTTGTTATACACGATCAGGGGACTTTGTTATACTCGACCAGGGGCGTTTTTATACTTGGCCAAAGGACTTTGTTATACTCAATGAGGGGCCTTTGTTATACTCGATCAGGGGACTTTGTTATACACGACCAGGGGACTTTGTTATACGCAATCAGGGGACTTTTTTATACTCGACCAGAAGACTTTGTTATACTCGATCAGGGGATATGTTATACTCGTCCAGGGGACTTTGTTATACTCGATCAGGGGACTTTGTTATACGCGACCAGGGGACTTTTTTGAATTTGATTAGGGGACTTTGTCATACTCGATCAGTGGACTTTCCTATATATGACCAATGTTATACTCGATGAGGGGCCTTTGTTATACTCGATCAGGGGACTTTGCTATACTCGACAAGGGGACTTTGTTATACTCGATCAGGGGACTTTGTTATACTCGACCAGAGGACTTTGTTATACTCGATCAGGGGATATGTTATACTCGATCAGAGGACTTTGTTATACTCAATCAGGTGACTTTTTTTTACTTGATTAGGGGACTTTTTTATACTCGATCAAAGGACTTTGTTATACTTGATCAGAGCACTTTGTTATACTCCACCAGGGACTCTGTTATACTCGATCAGGGGATATATTATACTCGATAAGGGGACTTTGTTATACTCGTCCAGGGGGCTTTCTTATACTAGGATCAGGGGACTTTGTTATGCTTGATCAGGGGACTTTGTTCTACTCGATCAGGGCCTTTTGTTATACTCGACCAAGGGACTTTGTTATAATCGATTAGGTGACTTTGTTATGCTCGATCAGGGGACTTTGTTATACTCGATCAGGGGACTTTGTTATACTCGATAAGGGGAATTTGTTATACTCGATAAGGGGACTTAATGTTAGACTCGAACAGGTGACTTTGTTATAATCGATCAGGGGACTTTGTTATACTCGATGAGGGGCCTTTGTTATACTCGACCAGAGGCCTTTGTTATACTAGATCAGGGAACTTTGTTATACTCGATTAGGGGCCTTTTTTGGACTCGATGAGGGGCTTTTGTTATACTCGATGAGGGGACTTTGTTATACTCGATCAGGGGACCTACTTATACTCGAGCAGGGGGCTTTATTATACTCGACCATGGGCTATGTTATACTTGATCAAGGGACTTTGTTATACTCGTCCAGGGGACTTTTTATACTTGACAAATGGTCTTTGTTATACTCAATGAGTGGCCTTTTGTTATACTCGATCAGGTGACTTTGTTATTTACGACCAGGGGACTTTGTTATACTTGATTAGGGGACTTTGTTATACTTGATCAGAGGAATTTGTTATACTCGACTAGGGGCCTTTGTTATACTCGATTAGAAAACTTTGTTATACTCGACCAGGGGACTTTGATATACTCCACCAGGGACTTTGTTATACTCGATCAGGGGACTTTGTTATACTCGATTCAGGTGTCTTACTTATACTCGATCAGGGGACCTACTTATACTCGAGCAGGGGGCTTTATTATACTCGAACAGGGGACTTTTTTATACTCGACCAGAGGACTTTGTTATACTCGACCATGGGCTATGTTATACTTGATCAAGGGACTTTGTTATACTCGTCCAGGGGACTTTTTATACTTGACCAATTGTCTTTGTTATACTCAATGAGTGGCCTTTTGTTATACTCGATCAGGTGACTTTGTTATTTACGACCAGGGGACTTTGTTATACTTGATTAGGGGACTTTGTTATACTTGATCAGAGGAATTTGTTATACTCGACTAGGGGCCTTTGTTATACTCGATTAGAAAACTTTGTTATACTCGACCAGGGGACTTTGATATACTCCACCAGGGACTTTGTTATACTCGATCAGGGGACTTTGTTATACTCGATTCAGGTGTCTTTGTTATACTCGTCCGGTGGGCTTTGTTATACTAGGATTAGGGGACTTTGTTATACTCGATCAGGGGACTTTTTCTTACTCGATCAGGGCCCTTTGTTATACTCGACCAGGGGACTTTGTTATACTTGATTAGGGGACTTTGTTATACTCGATCAAAGGACTTTGTTATATTTGATCAGAGGACTTTGTTATACTCGACCAGGGGCCTTTGATATACTCGATTAGAAAACTTTGTTATACTCGACCAGGGCCCTTTGTTATACTCGATTAGAAAACTTTGTTATACTCGACCAGGGGACTTTGTTATACTCCACAAGGGACTTTGTTATACTCGATCAGGGGATATGTTATATTCGATCAGGGGAATTTGATATACTCGGTTCAGGTGTCTTTGTTATACTCGTCCAGTGGGCTTTGTTATACTAGGATCATGGGACTTTGTTATACTCGATCAGGGGACTTTGTTATACACGACCAGGGGACTTTGTTATACGCGATCAAGGGACTTTTTTATCCTCGACCAGAGGACTTTGTTATACTCGATTAGGGGATATGTTATACTCGATCCGGGGACTTTGTTATACTCAACCAGAGTACTTTGTTATACTCGATCGGGGGACTTAGTTATATTAAATCAAGGGACTTTGTTATACTCGATTAGGGGCCTTTGTTATACTCGACCAGGGGACTTTGTTATACTCGATCAGGGGACATTGTTATACTCGACCAGGGGACTTTTTTATACTTGATCAGGGGAGTTTGTCATACTCGATCAGTGGACTTTCCTATATTTGACCAATGGACTTTGCTATACTCGACCAGGGGACATTGTTATACTCGATCAGGGGACTTTGTTATACTGAACCAGAGAACTTTGTTATACTCGATCAGGGGTTATGTTATACTCGATCAGGGGACTTTGTTATACTCGATTAGGTGACTTTGCTTTACTTGATTAGGGGACTTTTTTATACTCGACCAGGAGCCTTTGTTATACTCGATTAGAAAACTTTGTTATACTCGACCAGGGGACTTTGTTATACTCCACCAGAGACTCTGTTATACTCGATCAGGGGATATGTTATGCTCGTTCAGGGGACTTTGTTATACTCGATTCAGGGGACTTTGTCTTACTCGATCAGGGTCCTTTGTTATACTCGACCAGGGGCCTTTGTTATCCTCGATCAGGGGATTTTTGTTATACTCGATCAGGGGACTTTGTTATACTTGACCAGAGGCCTTTGTTACACTCGATCAGGGGACTTTGTTATACTCGATAAGGGGACTTTGCTATACTCGATAAGGGGAATTTGTTATACTTAATAAGGGGACTTAATGTTAGACTCGAACAGGGGACTTTGTTTTACTCGATCAAGGGACTTTGTTATACTCGATCAGGGGATTTTGTTATACTCGACCAGAGGACTTTGTTATACTCAATCAGGGGATATGTTATACTTGATCAGGGGACTTTGTTATACTCAACAAGGGACTTTGTTATACTTGATTAAGAGCCTCTTTTATACTCGATGAGGGGGCTTTGTTATACTCGTCCAGGGGACTTTGCTATAGTTGACCAGGGGACTTTGTTATACTCGATTAGGGGACTTTGTTATACTCAACCAGGGGACTTTGTTATACTCGATCGGGGGACTTTGTTATACTCGATGAGTGAACTTTCCTATATTTGACCAATGGACTTTGATATACTCGATACGGGGCCTTTGTTATACTCGATCAGGGGACATTTTTATAATCGACCAGGGGACTTTGTTATACTCGATGAGGGGACTTGGTTATACTCGATCAGAGGACTTTGTTATACTCGATCAGGGGATATGTTATACTCGATCAGGGGACTTTGTTATACTCGACGAGGGGCCTTTGTTATACTCGATTAGAAAACTTTGTTATACTCGATCAGGAGACTTTGTTATATACGATCAGGGAACTTTGTTATACTCCACCAGGGACTTTGTTATATTCGATCAGGGGATATGCTATACTTGACCAGGGGACTTTGTTATACACGATCAGGGGACTTTGTTATACTCGACCATGGGACTTTTTTATACTTGACCAATGGACTTTGTTATACTCAATGAGGGGCCTTTGTTATACTCGATCAGGGGACTTTGTTATACACGACCAGGGGATTTTGTTATACGCAATCAGGGGACTTTTTTATACTCGACCAGAAGACTTTGTTATACTCGATCAGGGGATATGTTATACTCGATCAGGGGACTTTGATATACTCAACCAGAGTACTTTGTTATACTCGATCAGGGCCTTTGTTATACTCAATTAGGGGACTTTGGTATACTCGATTAGGGGCCTTTGTTATACTCGACCAGGGGACTTTGTTATACTCGATAAGGGGAATTTGTTATACTCGATAAGGGGACCTAATGTTAGACTCGAACAGGTGAATTTGTTATACTCGACCAGGGGACTTTGTTATACTCGATTAGGCGGCTTTGTTATAATCGATCAGGGGACTTTGTTATACTCGATGAGGGGCCTTTGTTATACTCGACCAGAGGCCTTTGTTATACTAGATCAGGGAACTTTGTTATACTCGATTAGGGACCTTTTTTGGACTCGATGAGGGCTTTTGTTATACTCGATCAGGAGACTTTGTTATACTCGATCAGGGGACCTACTTATACTCGAGCAGGGGGCTTTATTATACTCGAACAGGGGACTTTTTTATACTCGACCAGAGGACTTTGTTATACTCGACCAGGGGTATGTTATACTTGATCAAGGGACTTTGTTATACTCGACCAGGGGACTTTTTATACTTGACCAATGGACTTTGTTATACTCAATGAGGGGCCTTTTGTTGTACTCGATCAGGTGACTTTGTTATATACGACCAGGGGACTTTGTTATACTTGATTAGGGGACTTTGTTATACTTGATCAGAGGACTTTGTTATCCTCGACCAGGGGCCTTTCTTATACTCGATTAGAAAACTTTGTTATACTCGACCAGGGGACTTTGTTATACTCCACCAGGGACTTTGTTATACTCGATCAGGGGACTTTGTTATACTCGGTTCAGTTGTCTTTGTTATACTCGTCCAGTGGGCTTTGTTATACTAGGATCAGGGGACTTTGTTATACTCGATCAGGGGACTTTTTCTTACTCGATCAGGGCCCTTTGTTATACTCGACCATGGGCCTTTCTTATACTCGATTAGAAAACTTTGTTATACTCGACCAGGGGACTTTGTTTTACTCCACCAGGGACTTTGTTATACTATGATCAGGGGACTTTGCTATACTCGATCAGGGGACTTTTTTATACTCGACCAGAGGACTTTGTTATACTCGACCAGGGGCTATGTTATACTTGATCAAGGGACTTTCTTATACTCGTCCAGGGGACTTTTTATACTTGACCAATGGACTTTGTTATACTCAATGAGGGGCCTTTTGTTATACTCGATCAGGTGACTTTGTTATATACGACCAGGGGACTTTGTTATACTTGATTAGGGGACTTTGTTATACTTGATTAGAGGACTTTGTTATACTCGACCAGGGGCCTTTGTTATACTCGATTAGAAAACTTTGTCATACTCGACCAGGGGACTTTCTTATACTCCACCAGGGACTTTGTTATACTCGATCAGGGGACTTTGTTATACTCGTCCAGTGGGCTTTGTTATACTAGGATCAGGGGACTTTGTTATACTCGATCAGCGGACTTTTTCTTACTCGATCAGGGCCCTTTGTTATACTCGATCAGGGCCCTTTGTTATACTCGACCAGGGGACTTTGTTATACTTGATTAGGGGACTTTCTTATACTCGATCAAAGGACTTTGTTATATTTGATCAGAGGACTTTGTTATACTCGACCAGGGGCTTTTGATATACTCGATTAGAAAACTTTGTTATAGTCGACCAGGGGCCTTTGTTATACTCGATTAGAAAACTTTGTTATACTCGACCAGGGGACTTTGTTATACTCCACCAGGGACTTTGTTATACTCGATCAGGGGATATGTTATACTCGATCAGGGGACTTTGATATACTCGGTTCAGGTGTCTTTGTTATACTCGTCCAGTGGGCTTTGTTATACTAGGATCAGGGGACTTTGTTATACTCGATCAGGGGACTTTGTTATACTCGATCAGGGGACTTTGTTATACTCAACCAGAGTACTTTGTTATACTCGATCAGGGGACTTAGTTATACTCAATCAGGGGACGTTGTTATACTCGATTAGGGGCCTTTGTTATACTCGACCAGGGGACTTTGTTATACTCGATCAGGGGACATTGTTATACTCGACCAGGGGACTTTTTTATACATGATCAGGGGAGTTTGTCATACTCGATCAGTGGACTTTCCTATATTTGACCAATGGACTTTGCTATACTCGACCAGGGGACATTGTTATACTCGATCAGGGGACTTTGTTATACTCGACCAGAGAACTTTGTTATACTCGATCAGGGGATATGTTATACTCGATCAGGGGACTTTGTTATACTCGATTAGGTGACTTCGTTTTACTTGATTAGGGGACTTTTTTATACTCGATCAAAGGACTTTGTTGTACTTGATCAGAGGACTTTGTTATACTCGACCAGGAGCCTTTGTTATACTCGATTAGAAAACTTTGTTATACTCGACCAGGGGACTTTGTTATACTCCACCAGGGACTCTGTTATACTCGATCAGGGGATATGTTATGCTCGATCAGGGGACTTTGGTATACTCGATTCAGGGGACTTTGTCTCACTCGATCAGGGTCCTTTGTTATACTCGACCAAGGGACTTTGTTATAATCGATTAGCGGACTTTGTTATGCTCGATCTGGGGACTTTGTTAAACTGGGCCACGAGACGTTGTTATACTCGATCAGGGGATTTTTGTTATACTCGATTAGGGGACTTTGTTATACTCGACCAGAGGCCTTTGTTACACTCGATCAGGGGACTTTGTTATTCTCGATAAGGGGACTTTGTTATACTCGATAAGGGGAATTTGTTATACTCAATAAGGGGACTTAATGTTAGACTCGAACAGGGGACTTTGTTATACTCGACCAGGGGACTTTTTATACTTGACCAATGGACTTTGTTATACTCGATGAGGGGCCTTTGTTATACTCGATCTGGGGACTTTGTTATACTCGAGCAGGGGACTTTGTTATACTCCATCAGGGGTCTTTTTTATACTCGACAAGAGGACTATGTTATACTCGATCAGGGGACTTTGTTATACTCGAGCAGGGGACTTTTTTATACTTGACCAATGGACTTTGTTATACTGAATGTAGGGCCTTTGTTATACTCGATATGGGGACTTTGTTATACTCGACCAGGGGACTTTTTTATACTTGACCAATGAACTTTGATATACTTAATGAGGGGACTTTGTTATACCCAACCAGAGGACTTTGTTATACTCGATCAGGGGACTTTGTTATACTCAATCAGGGGCCTTTGTTATACCCGATTAGGGGCCTTTGTTATACTCGATGAGGGGGCTTTGTTATACTCGACCAGGGGACTTTGTTATACTCGATCAGGGGACTTTGTTATACTCGACAAGGGGACTTTTTTATAATTAATCAGGGGACATTGTCATACTCGATCAGTGGACTTTCCTATATTTGACCAATGGACTTTGCTATAGCCGATGAGGGGCTTTTGTTATACTCGATCAGGGGACTTTGTTATACTCGACCAGGGGACTTTGTTATACTCGATCAGAGGACTTTGTTATACTCGAGCAGAGGACTTTGTTATACTCTGTCAGGGGACTTTGTTATACTCGTCCAGGGGGCTTTGTTATACTCGGTCTGGGGACTTTGTTATACTCGATCAGGGGACTTTGTCTTACTCGATCAGGGCCCTTTACTATACTCGACCAGGGGACTTTGTTTTAATCGATAAGGGGACTTTGTTATACTCGAACAGGGGACTTTGTTATACTGGGCCAGGGGACTTTTTTATACTCGGTCAGGGGACTTTGTTATACTAGTATCAGGGGACTTTGTTATTCTCGACCAGAGAACTTTGTTATACTCGACCAGAGGCCTTTGTTATCCTCGGTCAGGGACTATGTTATAATCGACCAGGGGACTTTGTTATACTCCACCAGGGAATTTGTTATACTCGAACATGGGATATGTTATACTCCATCAGGGGACTTTGTTATACTCGGTTCAGGGGTCTTTGTTATACTCGTCCAGTGGGCTTTGTTATACTAGGATTATGGGACTTTGTTATACTCGATCAAAGGACTTTGACTTACTCAATGAGGGCCCTTTGTTATACTCGACCAGGGGACTTTGTTATAATCGATCAGGGGACTTTGTTATGCTCGATCTGGGGACTTTGTTATACTGCGCCAGGAGACGTTGTTATAGTCGATGAGGGGATATGTTATACTCGATCAGGGTCTTTGTTATATTGGACCTGGGGACTTTGTTATACTCGATCAGGGACTTTATTATACTCGATGAGGGGACTTTGTTATATTCTTCCAGGGGGCTTTGTTATACTCGATGAGGAGCCTTTGTTATACTCGATATGGGGACTTTGTTATACTCGACCAGGGGACTTTTTTATACTTGACCAATGGACTTTGTTATTTTCAATGAGGGGCCTTTGTTATACTCGATCAGGGGACTTTCTTATACTTGACCAGGGGACTTTGTTATACACGATCAGGGGACTTTTTTATAATCGATCAGGAGACTTTGTTATACTCAACCAGAGGACTATGTTATACTCGATCAGGGGACTTTGTTATACTCAATCAGGGACTTTGTTATACTCGATGAGGGGCCTTTGTTATACTCGATGAGGGGGCTTTGTTATACTCGACCAGGGGACTTTGTTATACTCGACCAGGGGACTTTGTTATACTCGATCAGGGGACTTTGTTATACTCGACAAGAGGACTTTGTTATACTCGGTCAGGGGATATGTTATACTCGATTAGGGGACTTTGTTATAACCGACCAGGGGACTTTGTTATAATCGCCCAGGGGCCTTTGTTATACGCGATTAGAAAACTTTGTTATATTCGACCAGGGGACTTTGTTATACTCGATCAAGGGACTTCTGTTATACTCGATGAGGGGACTTTGTTATACTCGACCAGGGGCCTTTGTTATACAGGATCACCGGACTTTGTTATACTCGAGCAGGAGACTTTGTTATACTCGATTAGGCGGCTTTGTTATACTCGATGAGGGAACTTTGTTAAATCGATGAGGGGCCTTTGTTTTATACTCGATTAGGGGCCTTTGTTATACTAGATCAGGGTACTTTGTTATACTCGATGAGGGGCCTTTGTTAGACTCGATCAGGGGCCTTTGTTATACTCGATCAGGGGACTTTGTTATACTCGATCAGGGGACTTTCTTATACTCGAGCAGGGGACTTTGCTATACTCGACCAGGGGACTTTGTTATACTCGATCAGGGGACTTTGTTATACTCCATCAGGGGACTTTTTTATACTCAACCAGAGGACTTTGTTATACTCGACTAGGGGACTTTTTTATACTTGACCAATGGACTTTGTTATACTCAATGAGGGGCCTTTGTTATACTCGATCAGGGGACTTTGTTATACTCGACCAGGGGACTTTGTTATATGCGATCAGGGGACTTTTTTATACTCGATCAGGTACTTTGTTATACTCAACCAGAGGACTTTGTTATACTTGATCAGGGGACTTTGTTATACTCAATCAGGGGACTTTGTCATACTCGATCAGTGGACTTTCCTATATTTGGCCAATGGACTTTGCTATACTCGATGAGGGGCTTTTGTTATACTCGATGAGGGGACTTTGTTATACTCGACCAGGGGACTTTGTTATACTCGATCCGGGGACTTTGTTATACTCGAGCAGAGAACTTTGTTATACTCTGTCAGGGGACTTTTTTATACACGTCCAGGTTGCTTTGTTATACTCAGTCAGGGGACTTTATTATACTCGATCAGGGGAAATTGTCTTACTCGATCAGGACCCTTTGCTATACTAGACAAGGGGACTTTGTTTTAATCGATCAGGGGACTTTGTTATACTCGATCAGGGGACTTTGTTATACTGGGCCAGAGGACTTTTTTATACTCGGTCAGGGGACTTTGTTATACTAGTATCAGGGGACTTTGTTATTCTCGACCAGGGGACTTTGTTATACTCGACCAGAGGCCTTTGTTATCCTCGGTCCGGGACTATGTTATAATCTATCAGGGGACTTTGTTATGCTCAATCTGGGGCTCTGTTATACTTGGCCAGGAGACTTTGTTATACTCGATGATGGGATATGTTATACTCGATCAGGGGACTTTGTTATACGCGATCACGGGACTTTTTTTAAACTCGATCAGGGGACTTTGTTATACTCGATCACGGGACTTTTGTTATACTCGATCAGGGGACTTTTTTATAATCGATCAGGGGACTTTGTTATGCTCGATATGGGGACTTTGTTATACTGGGCCAGGGGACATTTTTATACTCGATCAGCGGAATTTGTTATACTCGATAAGGGGGCTTTGTTGAACTCGATAAGAGGAATTTGTTATACTCGATAAGGGGACTTTGTTAGACTCGAACAGGGGACTTTGTTATACTCGACCAGGGGACTTTGTTATACTCGTCCAGGGGGCTTTGTTATACTGGGCCAAGGGACTTGTTTACACTCGATCAGCGGACTTTGTTATACTGGACCATGGGACTTTTTTATACTCGATCAGGGAGTTTGTTATACTCGATAAGGAGACTTTGTTCTACTCGATAAGGGGAATTTGTTATACTCGATAAGGGGACTTTGTTAGACTCGATGAGGCGCCTTTGTTATACTAGATGAGGGGACTTTGTTATACTCGATTAGGGGCCTTTTTTAGACTCGATCAGGGGCCTTTGTTATACTCGATCAGGGGACCTTGTTATACTCGAGCAGGGGGCTTCGTTATACTCGATCAGGGGACTTTGTTATACTCGATGAGGAGGCTTTGCTATACTCGATTAGGGGACTTTGCTATACTCGACCAGGGGACTTTGTTAAACTCAATCAGGGGACTTTGTTATACTCGACCAGGGGACTTATTTATACTTGATCAATGGACTTTGTTATACTCCATGAGGGGCCTTTGTTATACTCGACCAGGGGCCTTTGTTGTACTCGATTAGAAAACTTTGTTATACTCGACCAGGGGACTTTGTTATACTCCACCAGGGACTTTGTTATACTCGATCAATGGATATGTTATACTCCATCAGGGGACTTTGTTATACTCGGTTCAGGGGTCTTTGTTATACTCATCCAGTGGGCTTTGTTATACTAGGATCAGGGGACTTTGTTATACTCGATCAAAGGACTTTGTCTTACTCAATGAGGGCCATTTGTTATACTCGACCAGGTGACTTTGTTATAATCGATCAGGGGACTTTGTTATGCTCGATCTGGGGACTTTGTTATACTGCGCCAGGAGACGTTGTTATACTCGATGAGGGGATATGTTATACTCGATCAGGGTCTTTGTTATATTGGACCAGGGGACTTTGTTTTACTCGATCAGGGGCTTTATTATACTCGATGAGGGGACTTTGTTATATTCGTCCAGGGGACTTTGTTATAATCGATCAAGGGACTTCTGTTATACTCGATGAGGGGAATTTGTTATACTCGACCAGGGGCCTTTGTTATACAGGATCACCGGACTTTGTTATACTCGAACAGGGGACTTTGTTATACTCGAGCAGGAGACTTTGTTATACTCGATTAGGCGGCTTTGTTATACTCGATGAGGGAACTTTGTTAAATCGATGAGGGGCCTTTTTTTACACTCGATTAGGGGCCTTTGTTATACTAGATCAGGGTACTTTGTTATACTCGATGAGGGGCCTTTGTTAGACTCGATCAGGGGCCTTTGTTATACTCGATCAGGGGACTTTGTTATACTCGATCAGGGGACTTTCTTATACTTGAGCAGGGGACTTTGCTATACTCGACCAGGGGACTTTGTTATACTCGATCAGGGGACTTTGTTATACTCGATGAGGGGCCTTTTAGACTCGATCAGGGGCCTTTTGTTATACTCGATCAGGGGACTTTGTTATACTCGATGAGGAGGCTTTGTTATACTCGATCAGGGGACTTTGCTATACTCGACCAGGAGACTTTGTTATACTCGATCAGGGGACTTTGTTATACTCGACCAGGGGACTTTTTTATACTTGACCAATGGACTTTGTTATACTCGATGAGGGGCCTTTGTTATACTCGATCTGGGGACTTTGTTATACCCGAGCAGGGGACTTTGTTATACTCCATCAGGGGACTTTTTTATACTCAACCAGAGGACTTTGTTATACTCGACTAGGGACTTTTTTATACTTGACCAATGGACTTTGTTATACTCAATGAGGGGCCTTTGTTATACTCGATCAGGGGACTTTGTTATACTCGACCAGGGGACTTTGTTATATGCGATCAGGGGACTTTTTTATACTCGATCAGGTACTTTGTTATACTCAACCAGAGGACTTTGTTATACTTGATCAGGGGACTTTGTTATACTCAATCAGGGGAGTTTGTCATACTCGATCAGTGGACTTTCCTATATTTGGCCAATGGACTTTGCTATACTCGATGAGGGGCTTTTGTTATACTCGATGAGGGGACTTTGTTATACTCGACCAGGGGACTTTGTTATACTCGATCCGGGGACTTTGTTATACTCGAGCAGAGATCTTTGTTATACTCTGTCAGGGGACTTTTTTATACACGTCCAGGTTGCTTTGTTATACTCAGTCAGGGGACTTTATTATACTCGATCAGGGGAAATTGTCTTACTCGATCAGGACCCTTTGCTATACTCGACAAGGGGACTTTGTTTTAATCGATCAGGGGACTTTGTTATACTCGATCAGGGGACTTTGTTATACTGGGCCAGAGGACTTTTTTATACTCGGTCAGGGGACTTTGTTATACTAGTATCAGGGGACTTTGTTATTCTCGACCAGGGGACTTTGTTATACTCGACCAGAGGCCTTTGTTATCCTCGGTCCGGGACTATGTTATAATCTATCAGGGGACTTTGTATGCTCGATCTGGGGCTCTGTTATACTTGGCCAGGAGACTTTGTTATACTCGATGATGGGATATGTTATACTCGATCAGGGGACTTTGTTATACTCGATCACGGGACTTTTTTTAAACTCGATCAGGGGACTTTGTTATACTCGATCACGGGACTTTTGTTATACTCGATCAGGGGACTTTGTTATAATCGATCAGGGGACTTTGTTATGCTCGATATGGGGACTTTGTTATACTGGGCCAGGGGACATTTTTATACTCGATCAGCGGACTTTGTTATACTCGATAAGGGGACTTTGTTGTACTCGATAAGGGGAATTTGTTATACTCGATAAGGGGACTTTGTTAGACTCGAACAGGGGACTTTGTTATACTCGACCAGGGGACTTTGTTATACTCGTCCAGGGGGCTTTGTTATACTGGGCCAAGGGACTTGTTTACTCTCGATCAGCGGACTTTGTTATACTGGACCATGGGACTTTTTTATACTCGATCAGGGACTTTGTTATACTCGATAAGGAGACTTTGTTCTACTCGATAAGGGGAATTTGTTATACTCGATAAGGGGACTTTGTTAGACTCGATGAGGCGCCTTTGTTATACTAGATGAGGGGACTTTGTTATACTCGATTAGGGGCCATTTTTAGACTCGATCAGGGGCCTTTGTTATACTCGATCAGGGGACCTTGTTATACTCGAGCAGGGGGCTTCGTTATACTCGATCAGGGGACTTTGTTATACTCGATGAGGAGGCTTTGTTATACTCGATTAGGGGACTTTGCTATACTCGACCAGGGGACTTATTTATACTTGATCAATGGACTTTGTTATACTCCATGAGGGGCCTTTGTTATACTCGACCAGGGGCCTTTGTTGTACTCGATTAGAAAACTTTGTTATACTCGACCAGGGGACTTTGTTATACTCCACCAGGGACTTTGTTATACTCGATCAATGGATATGTTATACTCCATCAGGGGACTTTGTTATACTCGGTTCAGGGGTCTTTGTTATACTCGTCCAGTCGGCTTTGTTATACTAGGATCAGGGGACTTTGTTATACTCGATCAAAGGACTTTGTCTTACTCAATGAGGGCCCTTTGTTATACTCGACCAGGTGACTTTGTTATAATCGATCAGGGGACTTTGCTATGCTCGATCTGGGGACTTTGTTATACTGCGCCAGGAGACGTTGTTATACTCGATGAGGGGATATGTTATACTCGATCAGGGTCTTTGTTATATTGGACCAGGGGACTTTGTTTTACTCGATCAGGGACTTTATTATACTCGATGAGGGGACTTTGTTATATTCGTCCAGGGGGCTTTGTTATTCTCGATGAGGAGCCTTTGTTATACTCGATATGGGGACTTTGTTATACTCGACCAGGGGACTTTTTTATACTTGACCAATGGACTTTGTTATACTCAATGAGGGGCCTTTGTTATACTCGATCAGGGGACTTTCTTATACTTGACCAGGGGACTTTGTTATACACGATCAGGGGACTTTTTTATACTCAATCAGGGGACTTTGTTATACTCAACAAGAGGACTATGTTATACTCGATCAGGGGACTTTGTTATACTCAATCAGGGACTTTGTTATACTCGATGAGGGGCTTTTGTTATACTCGATGAGGGGGCTTTGTTATACTCGACCAGGGGACTTTGTTATACTCGATCAGGGGACTTTGTTATACTCGACAAGAGGACTTTTTTATACTCGGTCAGGGGATATGTTATACTTGATCAGGGGACTTCGTTATACTCGACCAGGGGACTTTGTTATAATCGCCCAGGGGCCTTTGTTATACGTGATTAGAAAACTTTGTTATACTCGACCAGGGGACTTTGTTATACTCGATCAAGGGACTTCTGTTATACTCGATGAGGGGACTTTGTTATACTCGACCAGGGGCCTTTGTTATATAGGATCACCGGACTTTGTTATACTCGAACAAGGGACTTTGTTATACTCGAGCAGGAGACTTTGTTATACTCGATTAGGCGGCTTTGTTATACTCGATGAGGGAACTTTGTTAAATCGATGAGGGGGCCTTTGTTATACTCGATTAGGGGCCTTTGTTATACTAGATCAGGGGACTTTGTTATACTCGATGAGGGGCCTTTTTTAGACTCGATCAGGGGCCTTTGTTATACTCGATCAGGGGACTTTCTTATACTCGAGCAGGGGGCTGTGTTATACTCGATCAGGGGACTTTGTTATACTCGATGAGGAGGCTTTGTTATACTCGATCAGGGGACTTTGCTATACTCGGTTCAGGGGTCTTTGTTATACTCGTCCAGTGGGCTTTGTTTTTCTAGGATTAGGGGACTTTATTATACTCGATCAAAGGACTTTGTCTTACTCAATGAGGACCCTTTGTTATACTCGACCAGGGGATTATTTATACTTGATCAATGGACTTTGTTATAATCCATGAGGGGCCTTTGTTATACTGCGACGGGAGACGTTGTTATACTCGATGAGGGGATATGTTATACTCGATCAGGTTCTTTGTTATATTGGACCAGGGGACTTTGTTATACTCGATCAGGGACTTTATTATACTCGATGAGGGGACTTTTTTATATTCGTCCCGGGGGCTTTGTTATACTCGATGAGGAGCCTTTGTTATACTCGATATGGGGACTTTGTTATACTCGACCAGGGGACTTTTTTATACTTGACCAATGGACTTTGTTATACTCAATGAGGGGCCTTTGTTATAATCGATCAGGGGACTTTCTTATACTTGACCAGGGGACTTTGTTATACACGATCAGGGGACTTTTTTATACTCGATCAGGAGACTTTGTTATACTCAACCAGAGGACTATGTTATACTCGATCAGGGGACTTTGTTATACTCAATCAGGGACTTTGTTATACTCGTTATGGGGCCTTTGTTATACTCGATGTGGGGGCATTGTTATACTCCACCAG
>NW_024721683.1:0-30824 GCF_018991925.1 Homarus americanus | reverse complement strand
GATTCTCTGATTTTTTCGTATAATATTGTTCTTAAGTACTAAATCGACCCTTAATTGACTTTGACAGTCTCCCACTCGGTGTGTGGCGATTCTCGGATTATTTGGTAAAATATTGTTATAAAGTACTAAATCGACCCTCAATTGACTTTGACAGTCTCCCACAGGGTGTGTGGCGATTCTCGGATTATTTCGTATATATTGTTGTAAAGTACTAAATCGACCCTCAATTGACTTTGAGAGTCTCCCACTCGGTGTGTGGCGATTCTCGGATTATTTCGTATAATATTGTTGTAAAGTACTAAATCGACCCTCAATTGACTTTGACAGTCTCCCATTCGCTATGTGGCGATTCTCGGATTACTTGGTAAAATATTGTTATAAACTATTAAATCGACCCTCAATTGACTTTGACAGTCTCCCACTGGCTGTGTGGCGATTCTCGGATTATTTGGTATAATATTGTTATAAAGTACTAAACCGACCCTCAATTGACTTTGACAGTCTCCCACTGGGTGTGTGGCGATTCTCGGATTATTTCGTATAATATTGTTATAAAGTACTAAATCGACCCTCAATTGAATTTGACAGTCTCCCACTGGCTGTGTGGCGATTCTCGGATTATTTGGTATAATATTGTTATAAAGTACTAAACCGACCCTCAATTGACTTTGACAGTCTCCCACTGGGTGTGTGGCGATTCTCGGAATATTTCGTATAATATTGTTATACAGTACTAAACCGACCCTTAATTGACTTTGCTAGTCTCCCACTGGGTGTGTGGCGATTCTCGGACTATTTCGTATAATATTGTTATAAAGTACTAAATCGACCCTCAATTGACTTTGACAGTCTCCCAAGCGGTGTGTGGCGATTCTCGGATTACTTCGTATAATATTGTTATAAAGTACTAAACCGACCCTCAATTGACTTTGAAAGTCTCCCAGTCGTTGTGTGGCGATTCTCGAATTATTTCGTATAATATTGTTCTTAAGTACTAAATCGACCCTCAATTGACTTTGAGAGTCTCCCACTCGGTGTGTGGCGATTCTCGGATTATTTGTATAATATTGTTATAAAGTACTAAATCGACCCTCAATTGACTTTGACAGTCTCCCACTGGGTGTGTGGCGATTCTCGGATTATTTCGTATAATATTGTTATAAAGTACTAAACCGACCCTCAATTGACTTTGAAAGTCTCCCAGTCGTTGTGTGGCGATTCTCAAATTATTTCGTATAATATTGTTCTTAAGTACTAAATCGATTCTCAATTGACTTTGACAGTCTCCCACTGGGTGTGTGGCGATTCTCGGATTATTTCGTATAATATTGTTATAAAGTACTAAATCGACCCTCAATTGACTTTGACAGTCTCCCACAGGGTGTGTAGCGATTCTCGGATTATTTTGTATAATATTGTTCTTAAATACTAAATCGACCCTCAATTGACTTTGAGAGTCTCCCACTCGTTGTGTGGCGATTCTCGGTTTACTTCGTATAATATTGTTATAAAGTACTAAACCGACCCTCAATTGACTTTGAGAGTCTCCCACTCGTTGTGTGGCGATTCTCGGTTTACTTCGTATAATATTGTTATAAAGTACTAAACCGACCCTCAATTGACTTTGAAAGTCTCCCAGTCGTTGTGTGGCGATTCTCGAATTATTTCGTATAATATTGTTCTTAAGTACTAAATCGATTCTCAATTGACTTTGACAGTCTCCCACTGGGTGTGTGGCGATTCTCGGATTATTTCGTATAATATTGTTATAAAGTACTAAATCGACCCTCAATTGACTTTGACAGTCTCCCACAGGGTGTGTGGCGATTCTCGGATTATTTTGTATAATATTGTTCTTAAGTACTAAATCGACCCTCAATTGACTTCGACAGTCTCCCACGCGGTGTGTGGCGATTCTCGGATTACTTCGTATAATATTGTTTTAAAGTACTAAACTGACCCTCAATTGACTTTGAAAGTCTCCCAGTCGTTGTGTGGCGATTCTCGAATTATTTCGTATAATATTGTTCTTAAGTACTAAATCGACCCTCAATTGACTTTGACAGTCTCCCACTCGGTGTGTGGCGATTCTCGGATTATTTTGTAAAATATTGTTATAAAGTACTAAATCGACCCTCAATTGACTTTGACAGTCTCCCACTGGGTGTGTGGCGATTCTCGGATTATTTCGTATAATATTGTTATAAAGTACTTAATCGACCCTCAATTGACTTTCACAGTCTCCCACAGGGTGTGTGGCGATTCTCGGATTATTTCGTATATTATTGTTATAAAGTACTAAATCGACCCTCAATTGACTTTGACAGTCTCCCACTCAGTGTGTGGCGATTCCCGGATTATTTCGTATATTATTGTTATAAAGTACTAAATCGACCCTCAATTGACTTTGACAGTCTCCCACAGGGTGTGTGGCGATTCTCGGATTATTTTGTATAATATTGTTCTTAAGTACTAAATCGACCCTCAATTGACTTCGACAGTCTCCCACGCGGTGTGTGGCGATTCTCGGATTACTTCGTATAATATTGTTATAAAGTACTAAACCGACCCTCAATTGACTTTGAAAGTCTCCCAGTCGTTGTGTGGCGATTCTCGAATTATTTCGCATAATATTGTTCTTAAGTACTAAATCGACCCTCAATTGACTTTGAGAGTCTCCCACTCGGTGTGTGGCGATTCTCGAATTATTTCGTATAATATTGTTATAAAGTACTAAATCGACCCTCAATTGACTTTGAAAGTCTCCCATTCGCTATGTGGCGATTCTCGGATTACTTGGTAAAATATTGTTATAAACTACTAAATCGACCCTCAATTGACTTTGACAGTCTCCCACTGGGTGTGTGGCGATTCTCGGATTATTTGGTATAATATTGTTATAAAGTACTAAATCGACCCTCAATTGACTTTGACAGTCTCCCATTCGCTATGTGGCGATTCTCGGATTACTTGGTAAAATATTGTTTTAAAGTACTAAATCGACCCTCAATTGACTTTGACAGTCTCCCACTGAGTGTGTGGCGATTCTCGGATTATTTCGTATAATATTGTTATAAAGTACTAAATCGACCCTCAATTGACTTTGACAGTCTCCCACTCGGTGTGTGGCGATTCTCGGATTATTTTGTTATAATATTGTTATAAACTACTAAATCGACCCTCAATTGACTTTGACAGTCTCCCACTCGCTATGTCGCGATTCTCGGATTACTTGGTAAAATATTGTTATAAAGTACTAAATCGACCCTCAATTGACTTTGACAGTCTCCCACTGAGTGTGTGGCGATTCTCGGATTATTTCGTATAATATTGTTATAAAGTACTAAATTGACCCTCAATTGATTTTGACAGTCTCCCACTGGATGTTGCGATTTCCGGATTATTTCGTATAATATTGTTATAAAGTACTAAATCGACCCAAAAATGACTTTGACAGTCTCCCACTCGATGTGTGGCGATTCTCGGATTATTTGGTAAAATATTGTTATAAATTACTAAATCGACCCTCAATTGACTTTGGCAGTCTCCCACTGGGTGTGTGGCGATTCTCGGATTATTTCGTATAATATTGTTATAAAGTACTAAATTGACCCTCAATTGAGTTTGACAGTCTCCCACTGGGTGTGTGGCGATTCTCGGATTATTTCGTATAATATTGTTTTAAAGTACTAAATCGACCCTCAATTGACTATGACAGTCTGCCACAGGGTGTGTGGCGATTCTCGGATTATTTCGTATAATATTGTTATAAAGTACTAAATTGACCCTCAATTGACTTTGACAGTCTCCCACTGGATGTTGCGATTTCCGGATTATTTCGTATAATATTGTTATAAAGTACTAAATCGACCCAAAAATGACTTTGACAGTCTCCCACTCGTTGTGTGGCGATTCTCGGATTATTTGGTAAAATATTGTTATAAATTACTAAATCGACCCTCAATTGACTTTGGCAGTCTCCCACTGGGTGTGTGGCGATTCTCGGATTATTTCGTATAATATTGTTATAAAGTACTAAATTGACCCTCAATTGAGTTTGACAGTCTCCCACTGGGTGTGTGGCGATTCTCGGATTATTTCGTATAATATTGTTTTAAAGTACTAAATCGACCCTCAATTGACTATGACAGTCTGCCACAGGGTGTGTGGCGATTCTCGGATTATTTCGTATAATATTGTTATAAAGTACTAAACCGACCCTCAATTGACTTTGAAAGTCTCCCAGTCGTTGTGTGGCGATTCTCGAATTATTTCGTATAATATTGTTCTTAAGTACTAAATCGACCCTCAATTGACTTTGACAGTCTCCCACTCAGTGTGTGGCGATTCTCGGATTATTTCGTATAATATTGTTATAAAGGACTAAACCGACCCTTAATTGACTTTGCCAGTCTCCCACTGGGTGTGTGGCGATTCTCGGACTATTTCGTATAATATTGTTATAAATTACTAAATCGACCCTCAATTGACTTTGACAGTCTCCCACTCAAGGTGTGGCGATTCTCTGATTATTTCGTATAATATTGTTCTTAAGTACTAAATCGACCCTCAATTGACTTTGACAGTCTCCCACTCGGTGTGTGGCGATTCTCGGATTATTTGGTAAAATATTGTTATAAAGTACTAAATCGACCCTCAATTGACTTTGACAGTCGCCCACTGGCTGTGTGGCGATTCTCGGATTATTTCGTATAATATTGTTATAAAGTACTAAATCGACCCTCAATTGACTTTGCCAGTCTCCCACAGGGTGTGTGGCGATTCTCGGATTATTTCGTATATATTGTTGTAAAGTACTAAATTGACCCTCAATTGACTTTGACAGTCTCCCACTCGGTGTGTGGCGAGTCTCGGATTATTTGGTAAAATATTGTTATAAAGTACTAAATCGACCCTCAATTGACTTTGAGAGTCTCCCACTCGGTGTGTGGCGATTCTCGGATCACTTGGTAAAATATTGTTATAAAGTACTAAATCGACCCTCATTTGACTTTGAAAGTCTCCCAGTCGTTGTGTGGCGATTCTCGTATAATTTCGTATAATGTTGTTCTTAAGGACTAAATCGACCCTCAATTGACTTTGAGAGTCTCCCACTCGGTGTGTGGCGATTCTCGGATCACTTGGTAAAATATTGTTATAAAGTACTAAATCGACCCTCATTTGACTTTGAAAGTCTCCCACTGGGTGTGTGGCGATTCTCGGATTATTTCGTATAATGTTGTTCTTAAGGACTAAATCGACCCTCATTTGACTTTGAAAGTCTCCCACTAGGTGTGTGGCGATTCTCGATTATTTCGCATAATATGGTTATAAAGTACTAAACCGACCCTCAATTGACTTTGACAGTCTCCCAGGGGTGTGTGGCTATTCTCGGATTATTTCGTATAATATTGTTATAAAGTACTAAACCGACCCTTAATTGACTTTGCCAGTCTCCCACTCAAGGTGTGGCGATTCTCGGACTATTTCGTATAATATTGTTATAAATTACTAAATCGACCCTCAATTGACTTTGACAGTCTCCCACTCAAGGTGTGGCGATTCTCTGATTATTTCGTATAATATTGTTTTTAAGTACTAAATCGACCCTCAATTGACTTTGACAGTCTCCCACAGGGTGTGTGGCGATTCTCGGATTATTTTGTATAATATTGTTCTTAAGTACTAAATCGACCCTCAATTGACTTTGACAGTCTCCCACGCGGTGTGTGGCGATTCTCGGATTACTTCGTATAATATTGTTATAAAGTACTAAACCGACCCTCAATTGACTTTGAAAGTCTCCCAGTCGTTGTGTGGCGATTCTCGAATTATTTCGTATAATATTGTTCTTAAGTACTAAATCGACCCTCAATTGACTTTGAGAGTCTCCCACTCGGTGTGTGGCGATTCTCGGATTATTTCGTATAATATTGTTATAAAGTACTAAATCGACCCTCAATTGACTTTGACAGTCTCCCACTCGCTATGGGATTATTTCGTATAATATTGTTATAAAGTACTAAATCGACCCTCAATTGACTTTGACAGTCTCCCACTCGCTATGTCGCGATTCTCGGATTACTTGGTAAAATATTGTTATAAAGTACTAAATCGACCCTCAATTGACTTTGACAGTCTCCCACTGAGTGTGTGGCGATTCTCGGATTATTTCGTATAATATTGTTATAAAGTACTAAATTGACCCTCAATTGACTTTGAAAGTCTCCCACTGGGTGTTGCGATTTCCGGATTATTTCGTATAATATTGTTATAAAGTACTAAATCGACCCAAAAATGACTTTGACAGTCTCCCACTCGGTGTGTGGCGATTCTCGGATTATTTGGTAAATTATTGTTATAAATTACTAAATCGACCCTCAATTGACTTTGGCAGTCTCCCACTGGGTGTGTGGCGATTCTCGGATTATTTCGTATAATATTGTTATAAAGTACTAAATTGACCCTCAATTGAGTTTGACAGTCTCCCACTGGGTGTGTGGCGATTCTCGGATTATTTCGTATAATATTGTTTTAAAGTACTAAATCGACACTCAATTGACTATGACAGTCTCCCACTCGGTGTGTGGCGATTCTCGGATTATTTGGTAAAATATTGTTCTTAAGTACTAAATCGACCCTCAATTGACTTTGAGAGTCTCCCACTCGGTGTGTGGCGATTCTCGGATCACTTGGTAAAATATTGTTATAAAGTACTAAATCGACCCTCATTTGACTTTGAAAGTCTCCCAGTCGTTGTGTGGCGATTCTCGTATTATTTCGTATAATGTTGTTCTTAAGGACTAAATCGACCCTCAATTGACTTTGACAGTCTCCCACTCAGTGTGTGGCGATTCTCGGATTATTTCGTATAATATTGTTATAAAGGACTAAACCGACCCTTAATTGACTTTGCCAGTCTCCCACTGGGTGTGTGGCGATTCTCGGACTATTTCGTATAATATTGTTATAAATTACTAAATCGACCCTCAATTGACTTTGACAGTCTCCCACTCAAGGTGTGGCGATTCTCTGATTATTTCGTATAATATTGTTCTTAAGTACTAAATCGACCCTCAATTGACTTTGACAGTCTCCCACTCGGTGTGTGGCGATTCTCGGATTATTTGGTAAAATATTGTTATAAAGTACTAAATCGACCCTCAATTGACTTTGACAGTCGCCCACTGGCTGTGTGGCGATTCTCGGATTATTTCGTATAATATTGTTATAAAGTACTAAATCGACCCTCAATTGACTTTGACAGTCTCCCACAGGGTGTGTGGCGATTCTCGGATTATTTCGTATATATTGTTGTAAAGTACTAAATTGACCCTCAATTGACTTTGACAGTCTCCCACTCGGTGTGTGGCGAGTCTCGGATTATTTGGTAAAATATTGTTATAAAGTACTAAATCGACCCTCAATTGACTTTGACAGTGTCCCACAGGGTGTGTGGCGATTCTCGGATTATTTTGTATAATATTGTTCTTAAATACTAAATCGACCCTCAATTGACTTTGAGAGTCTCCCACTCGTTGTGTGGCGATTCTCGGTTTACTTCGTATAATATTGTTATAAAGTACTAAACCGACCCTCAATTGACTTTGAAAGTCTCCCAGTCGTTGTGTGGCGATTCTCAAATTATTTCGTATAATATTGTTCTTAAGTACTAAATCGATTCTCAATTGACTTTGACAGTCTCCCACTGGGTGTGTGGCGATTCTCGGATTATTTCGTATAATATTGTTATAAAGTACTAAATCGACCCTCAATTGACTTTGACAGTCTCCCACAGGGTGTGTGGCGATTCTCGGATTATTTTGTATAATATTGTTCTTAAATACTAAATCGACCCTCAATTGACTTTGAGAGTCTCCCACTCGTTGTGTGGCGATTCTCGGTTTACTTCGTATAATATTGTTATAAAGTACTAAAACGACCCTCAATTGACTTTGAGAGTCTCCCACTCGTTGTGTGGCGATTCTCGGTTTACTTCGTATAATATTGTTATAAAGTACTAAACCGACCCTCAATTGACTTTGAAAGTCTCCCAGTCGTTGTGTGGCGATTCTCGAATTATTTCGTATAATATTGTTCTTAAGTACTAAATCGATTCTCAATTGACTTTGACAGTCTCCCACTGGGTGTGTGGCGATTCTCGGATTATTTCGTATAATATTGTTATAAAGTACTAAATCGACCCTCAATTGACTTTGAAAGTCTCCCACAGGGTGTGTGGCGATTCTCGGATTATTTTGTATAATATTGTTCTTAAGTACTAAATCGACCCTCAATTGACTTTGACAGTCTCCCACGCGGTGTGTGGCGATTCTTGGATTACTTCGTATAATATTGTTATAAAGTACTAAACCGACCCTCAATTGACTTTGAAAGTCTCCCAGTCGTTGTGTGGCGATTCTCGAATTATTTCGTATAATATTGTTCTTAAGTACTAAATCGACCCTCAATTGACTTTGACAGTCTCCCACTCGGTGTGTGGCGATTCTCGGATTATTTTGTAAAATATTGTTATAAAGTACTAAATCGACCCTCAATTGACTTTGACAGTCTCCCACTGGGTGTGTGGCGATTCTCGGATTATTTCGTATAATATTGTTATAAAGTACTTAATCGACCCTCAATTGACTTTCACAGTCTCCCACAGGGTGTGTGGCGATTCTCGGATTATTTCGTATATTATTCTTATAAAGTACTAAATCGAACCTCAATTGACTTTGAGAGTCTCCCACTCAGTGTGTGGCGATTCCCGGATTATTTCGTATATTATTGTTATAAAGTACTAAATCGACCCTCAATTGACTTTGAAAGTCTCCCACAGGGTGTGTGGCGATTCTCGGATTATTTTGTATAATATTGTTCTTAAGTACTAAATCGACCCTCAATTGACTTTGAGAGTCTCCCACGCGGTGTGTGGCGATTCTCGGATTACTTCGTATAATATTGTTATAAAGTACTAAACCGACCCTCAATTGACTTTGAAAGTCTCCCAGTCGTTGTGTGGCGATTCTCGAATTATTTCGTATAATATTGTTCTTAAGTACTAAATCGACCCTCAATTGACTTTGAGAGTCTCCCACTCGGTGTGTGGCGATTCTCGGATTATTTCGTATAATATTGTTATAAAGTACTAAATCGACCCTCAATTGACTTTGAAAGTCTCCCATTCGCTATGTGGCGATTCTCGGATTACTTGGTAAAATATTGTTATAAACTACTAAATCGACCCTCAATTGACTTTGACAGTCTCCCACTGGGTGTGTGGCGATTCTCGGATTATTTGGTATAATATTGTTATAAAGTACTAAATCGACCCTCAATTGACTTTAACAGTCTCCCATTCGCTATGTGGCGATTCTCGGAATACTTGGTAAAATATTGTTTTAAAGTACTAAATCGACCCTCAATTGACTTTGACAGTCTCCCACTGAGTGTGTGGCGATTCTCGGATTATTTCGTATAATATTGTTATAAAGTACTAAATCGACCCTCAATTGACTTTGACAGTGTCCCACTCGGTGTGTGGCGATTCTCGGATTATTTTGTTATAATATTGTTATAAACTACTAAATCGACCCTCAATTGACTTTGACAGTCTCCCACTCGCTATGTCGCGATTCTCGGATTACTTGGTAAAATATTGTTATAAAGTACTAAATCGACCCTCAATTGACTTTGACAGTCTCCCACTGAGTGTGTGGCGATTCTCGGATTATTTCGTATAATATTGTTATAAAGTACTAAATTGACCCTCAATTGATTTTGACAGTCTCCCACTGGATGTTGCGATTTCCGGATTATTTCGTATAATATTGTTATAAAGTACTAAATCGACCCAAAAATGACTTTGACAGTCTCCCGCTCGATGTGTGGCGATTCTCGGATTATTTCGTATAATATTGTTATAAAGTACTAAATCGACCCTCAATTGACTTTGACAGTCTCCCACAGGGTGTGTGGCGATTCTCGGATTATTTCGTATATATTGTTGTAAAGTACTAAATTGACCCTCAATTGACTTTGACAGTCTCCCACTCGGTGTGTGGCGAGTCTCGGATTATTTGGTAAAATATTGTTATAAAGTACTAAATCGACCCTCAATTGACTTTGACAGTGTCCCACAGGGTGTGTGGCGATTCTCGGATTATTTTGTATAATATTGTTCTTAAATACTAAATCGACCCTCAATTGACTTTGAGAGTCTCCCACTCGTTGTGTGGCGATTCTCGGTTTACTTCGTATAATATTGTTATAAAGTACTAAACCGACCCTCAATTGACTTTGAAAGTCTCCCAGTCGTTGTGTGGCGATTCTCAAATTATTTCGTATAATATTGTTCTTAAGTACTAAATCGATTCTCAATTGACTTTCACAGTCTCCCACTGGGTGTGTGGCGATTCTCGGATTATTTCGTATAATATTGTTATAAAGTACTAAATCGACCCTCAATTGACTTTGACAGTCTCCCACAGGGTGTGTGGCGATTCTCGGATTATTTTGTATAATATTGTTCTTAAATACTAAATCGACCCTCAATTGACTTTGAGAGTCTCCCACTCGTTGTGTGGCGATTCTCGGTTTACTTCGTATAATATTGTTATAAAGTACTAAACCGACCCTCAATTGACTTTGAGAGTCTCCCACTCGTTGTGTGGCGATTCTCGGTTTACTTCGTATAATATTGTTATAAAGTACTAAACCGACCCTCAATTGACTTTGAAAGTCTCCCAGTCGTTGTGTGGCGATTCTCGAATTATTTCGTATAATATTGTTCTTAAGTACTAAATCGATTCTCAATTGACTTTGACAGTCTCCCACTGGGTGTGTGGCGATTCTCGGATTATTTCGTATAATATTGTTATAAAGTACTAAATCGACCCTCAATTGACTTTGAAAGTCTCCCACAGGGTGTGTGGCGATTCTCGGATTATTTTGTATAATATTGTTCTTAAGTACTAAATCGACCCTCAATTGACTTTGACAGTCTCCCACGCGGTGTGTGGCGATTCTTGGATTACTTCGTATAATATTGTTATAAAGTACTAAACCGACCCTCAATTGACTTTGAAAGTCTCCCAGTCGTTGTGTGGCGATTCTCGAATTATTTCGTATAATATTGTTCTTAAGTACTAAATCGACCCTCAATTGACTTTGACAGTCTCCCACTCGGTGTGTGGCGATTCTCGGATTATTTTGTAAAATATTGTTATAAAGTACTAAATCGACCCTCAATTGACTTTGACAGTCTCCCACTGGGTGTGTGGCGATTCTCGGATTATTTCGTATAATATTGTTATAAAGTACTTAATCGACCCTCAATTGACTTTCACAGTCTCCCACAGGGTGTGTGGCGATTCTCGGATTATTTCGTATATTATTGTTATAAAGTACTAAATCGACCCTCAATTGACTTTGACAGTCTCCCACTCAGTGTGTGGCGATTCCCGGATTATTTCGTATATTATTGTTATAAAGTACTAAATCGACCCTCAATTGACTTTGACAGTCTCCCACAGGGTGTGTGGCGATTCTCGGATTATTTTGTATAATATTGTTCTTAAGTACTAAATCGACCCTCAATTGACTTTGACAGTCTCCCACGCGGTGTGTGGCGATTCTCGGATTACTTCGTATAATATTGTTATAAAGTACTAAACCGACCCTCAATTGACTTTGAAAGTCTCCCAGTCGTTGTGTGGCGATTCTCGAATTATTTCGCATAATATTGTTCTTAAGTACTAAATCGACCCTCAATTGACTTTGAGAGTCTCCCACTCGGTGTGTGGCGATTCTCGGATTATTTCGTATAATATTGTTATAAAGTACTAAATCGACCCTCAATTGACTTTGAAAGTCTCCCATTCGCTATGTGGCGATTCTCGGATTACTTGGTAAAATATTGTTATAAACTACTAAATCGACCCTCAATTGACTTTGACAGTCTCCCACTGGGTGTGTGGCGATTCTCGGATTATTTGGTATAATATTGTTATAAAGTACTAAATCGACCCTCAATTGACTTTGACAGTCTCCCATTCGCTATGTGGCGATTCTCGGAATACTTGGTAAAATATTGTTTTAAAGTACTAAATCGACCCTCAATTGACTTTGACAGTCTCCCACTGAGTGTGTGGCGATTCTCGGATTATTTCGTATAATATTGTTATAAAGTACTAAATCGACCCTCAATTGACTTTGAGAGTGTCCCACTCGGTGTGTGGCGATTCTCGGATTATTTTGTTATAATATTGTTATAAACTACTAAATCGACCCTCAATTGACTTTGACAGTCTCCCACTCGCTATGTCGCGATTCTCGGATTACTTGGTAAAATATTGTTATAAAGTACTAAATCGACCCTCAATTGACTTTGACAGTCTCCCACTGAGTGTGTGGCGATTCTCGGATTATTTCGTATAATATTGTTATAAAGTACTAAATTGACCCTCAATTGATTTTGACAGTCTCCCACTGGATGTTGCGATTTCCGGATTATTTCGTATAATATTGTTATAAAGTACTAAATCGACCCAAAAATGACTTTGACAGTCTCCCACTCGATGTGTGGCGATTCTCGGATTATTTGGTAAAATATTGTTATAAATTACTAAATCGACCCTCAATTGACTTTGGCAGTCTCCCACTGGGTGTGTGGCGATTCTCGGATTATTTCGTATAATATTGTTATAAAGTACTAAATTGACCCTCAATTGAGTTTGACAGTCTCCCACTGGGTGTGTGGCGATTCTCGGATTATTTCGTATAATATTGTTTTAAAGTACTAAATCGACCCTCAATTGACTATGACAGTCTGCCACAGGGTGTGTGGCGATTCTCGGATTATTTCGTATAATATTGTTATAAAGTACTAAATCGACCCTCAATTGACTTTGACAGTCTCCCACTGGATGTTGCGATTTCCGGATTATTTCGTATAATATTGTTATAAAGTACTAAATCGACCCAAAAATGACTTTGACAGTCTCCCACTCGTTGTGTGGCGATTCTCGGATTATTTGGTAAAATATTGTTATAAATTACTAAATCGACCCTCAATTGACTTTGGCAGTCTCCCACTGGGTGTGTGGCGATTCTCGGATTATTTGGTATAATATTGTTATAAAGTACTAAATTGACCCTCAATTGACTTTGACAGTCTCCCACTGGGTGTGTGGCGATTCTCGGATTATTTTGTATAATATTGTTCTTAAGTACTAAATCGACCCTCAATTGACTTCGAAAGTGTCCCACGCGGTGTGTGGCGATTCTCGGATTACTTCGTATAATATTGTTATAAAGTACTAAATCGACCCTCAATTGACTTTGACAGTCTCCCACTCGCTGTGTGGCGATTCTCGAATTATTTCGTATAATATTGTTATAAAGTACTAAATCGACCCTCAATTGGCTTTGACAGTCTCCCACTCGGTGTGTGGCGATTGTCGGATTATTTTTTTATACTATTGTTAAAAAGTACTAAATCGACCCTCAATTGACTTTGACAGTCTCCCACTCGGTGTGTGGCGATTCTCGAATTATTTCGTATAATATTGTTATAAAGTACTAAATCGACCCTCAATTGACTGACAGTCTCCCACTCGGTGTGTGGCGAGTCTCGGATTATTTGGTAAAATATTGTTATAAAGTACTAAATCGACCCTCAATTGACTTTGACAGTGTCCCACAGGGTGTGTGGCGATTCTCGGATTATTTTGTATAATATGGTTCATAAATACTAAATCGACCCTCAATTGACTTTGAGAGTCTCCCACTCGTTGTGTGGCGATTCTCGGTTTAGTTCGTATAATATTGTTATAAAGTACTAAACCGACCCTCAATTGACTTTGAAAGTCTCCCAGTCGTTGTGTGGCGATTCTCAAATTATTTCGTATAATATTGTTCTTAAGTACTAAATCGATTCTCAATTGACTTTCACAGTCTCTCACTGGGTGTGTGGCGATTCTCGGATTATTTCGTATAATATTGTTATAAAGTACTAAATCGACCCTCAATTGACTTTGACAGTCTCCCACAGGGTGTGTAGCGATTCTCGGATTATTTTGTATAATATTGTTCTTAAATACTAAATCGACCCTCAATTGACTTTGAGAGTCTCCCACTCGTTGTGTGGCGATTCTCGGTTTACTTCGTATAATATAGTTATAAAGTACTAAACCGACCCACAATTGACTTTGAGAGTCTCCCACTCGTTGTGTGGCGATTCTCGGTTTACTTCGTATAATATTGTTATAAAGTGCTAAACCGACCCTCAATTGACTTTCAAAGTCTCCCAGTCGTTGTGTGGCGATTCTCGAATTATTTCGTATAATATTGTTCTTAAGTACTAAATCGATTCTCAATTGAGTTTGACAGTCTCCCACTGGGTGTGTGGCGATTCTCAGATTATTTCGTATAATATTGTTATAAAGTACTAAATCGACCCTCAATTGACTTTGAAAGTCTCCCACAGGGTGTGTGGCGATTCTCGTATTATTTTGTATAATATTGTTCTTAAGTACTAAATCGACCCTCAATTGACTTTGACAGTCTCCCACGCGGTGTGTGGCGCTTCTTGGATTACTTCGTATAATATTGTTATAAAGTACTAAACCGACCCTCAATTGACTTTGAAAGTCTCCCAGTCGTTGTGTGGCGATTCTCGAATTATTTCGTATAATATTGTTCTTAAGTACTAAATCGACCCTCAATTGACTTTGACAGTCTCCCACTCGGTAAGTGGCGATTCTCGGATTATTTTGTAAAATATTGTTATAAAGTACTAAATCGACCCTCAATTGACTTTGACAGTCTCCCACTGGGTGTGTGGCGATTCTCGGATTATTTCGTATAATATTGATATAAAGTACTTAATCGACCCTCAATTGACTTTCACAGTCTCCCACAGGGTGTGTGGCGATTCTCGGATTATTTGGTATAATATTGTTATAAAGTACTAAATCGACCCTCAATTGACTTTGAGAGTCTCCCACTCGGTGTGTGGCGATTCTCGGATTATTTGGTAAAATATTGTTCTTAAGTACTAAATCGACCCTCAATTAACTTTGAGAGTCTCCCACTCGGTGTGTGGCGATTCTCGTATTATTTCGTATAATGTTGTTCTTAAGGACTAAATCGACCCTCAATTGACTTTGAGAGTCTCCCACTCGTTGTGTGGCGATTCTCGTATTATTTCGTATAATGTTGTTCTTAAGGACTAAATCGACCCTCAATTGACTTTGAGAGTCTCCCACTCGGTGTGTGGCGATTCTCGGATCACTTGGTAAAATATTGTTATAAAGTACTAAATCGACCCTCATTTGACTTTGAAAGTCTCCCACTGGGTGTGTGGCGATTCTCGTATTATTTCGTATAATGTTGTTCTTAAGGACTAAATCGACCCTCATTTGACTTTGAAAGTCTCCCACTGGGTGTGTGGCGATTCTCGATTATTTCGTATAATATGGTTATAAAGTACTAAACCGACCCTCAATTGACTTTGACAGTCTCCCACTGGGTGTGTGGCTATTCTCGGATTATTTCGTATAATATTGTTATAAAGTACTAAACCGACCCTTAATTGACTTTGCCAGTCTCCCACTGGGTGTGTGGCCATTCTCGGACTATTTCGTATAATATTGTTATAAATTACTAAATCGACCCTCAATTGACTTTGACAGTCTCCCACTCAAGGTGTGGCGATTCTCTGATTATTTCGTATAATATTGTACTAAATCGACCCTCAATTGACTTTGACAGTCTCCCACAGGGTGTGTGGCGATTCTCGGATTATTTTGTATAATATTGTTCTTAAGTACTAAATCGGCCCTCAATTGACTTCGACAGTCTCCCACTCGGTGTGTGGCGATTCTCGGATTATTTCGTATAATATTGTTCTTAATTACTAAATCGACCCTCAATTGACTTTGAGAGTCTGCCACTGGGTGTGTGGCGATTCTCTGATTATTTCGTATAATATTGTTCTTAAGTACTAAATCGACCCTCAATTGACTTTGACAGTCTCCCACTCGTTGGTGGCGATTCTCGGATTATTTGGTAAAATATTGTTATAAATTACTAAATCGACCCTCAATTGACTTTGGCAGTCGCCAACTGGGTGTGTGGCGATTCTCGGATTATTTCGATTAATATTGTTATAAAGTACTAAATCGACCCTCAATTGACTTTGACAGTCTCCCACTCGGTGTGTGGCGATTCTCGAATTATTTCGTATAATATTGTTCTTAAGTACTAAATCGACCGTCAATTGACTTTGAGAGTCTCCCACTCGGTGTGTGGCGATTCTCGGATTATTTCGTATAATATTGTTATAAAGTACTAAATCGACCCTCAATTGACTATGATAGTCTCCCACAGGGTGTGTGGCGATTCTCTGACTATTTGGTATAATATTGTTATAAAGTACTAAATCGACCCTCAATTGACTTTGACAGTCTCCCACTCGGTGTGTGGCGATTCTCTGATTATTTCGTATATAATTGTTATAAACTACTAAATCGACCCTCAATTGACTATGACAGTCTCCCACTGGGTGTGTGGCGATTCTCGGACTATTTCGTATAATATTGTTATAAAGTACTAAATCGACCCTCAATTGACTTTGACAGTCTCCCACTGAGTGTGTGGCGATTCTCGGATTATTTGGTATAATATTGTTATAAAGTACTAAATCGACCCTCAATTGACTTTGAGAGTCTCCCACTCGTTGTGTGGCGATTCTCGGATTATTTCGTATAATATGGTTATAAAGTACTAAACCGACCCTCAATTGATTTTGACAGTCTCCCTCTGGGTGTGTGGCGATTCTCGGAATATTTCGTATAATATTGTTATAAAGTACTAAACCGAACCTTAATTGACTTTGCCAGTCTCCCACTGGGTGGGTGGCGATTCTCGGACTATTTCGTATAATATTGTTATAAAGTACTAAATCGACCCTCAATTGACTTTGAAAGTCTCCCACGCGGTGTGTGGCGATTCTCGGATTACTTCGTATAATATTGTTATAAAGTACTAAACCGACCCTCAATTGACTTTGAAAGTCTCCCAGTCGTTGTGTGGCGATTCTCGAATTATTTCGTATAATATTGTTCTTAAGTACTAAATCGACCCTCAATTGACTTTGACAGTCTCCCACTCAGTGTGTGGCGATTCTCGGATTATTTCGTATAATATTGTTATAAAGTACTAAACCGACCCTTAATTGACTTTGCCAGTCTCCCACTGGGTGTGTGGCGATTCTCGGACTATTTCGTATAATATTGTTATAAATTACTAAATCGACCCTCAATTGACTTTGACAGTCTCCCACTCAAGGTGTGGCGATTCTCTGATTATTTCGTATAATATTGTTCTTAAGTACTAAATCGACCCTCAATTGACTTTGACAGTATCCCACTTGGTGTGTGGCGATTCTCGGATTATTTGGTAAAATATTGTTATAAAGTACTAAATCGACCCTCAATTGACTTTGACAGTCTCCCACTGGCTGTGTGGCGATTCTCGGATTATTTCGTATAATATTGTTATAAAGTACTAAATCGACCCTCAATTGACTTTGACAGTCTCCCACAGGGTGTGTGGCGATTCTCGGATTATTTCGTATATATTGTTATAAAGTACTAAATTGACCCTGAATTGACTTTGACAGTCTCCCACTGGGTGTGTGGCGATTCTCGGATTATTTCGTATAATATTGTTATAAAGTACTAAAGTGACCCTCAATTGACTTTGACAGTCTCCCACTCGGTGTGTGGCGATTCTCGGATTATTTGGTAAAATATTGTTATAAAGTACTAAATCGACCCTCAATTGACTTTGACAGTGTCCCACTGGGTGTGTGGCGATTCTCGGATTATTTCGTATAATATTGTTATAAAGTACTAAATCGACCCTCAATTGACTTTAACAGTCTCCCACAGGGTGTGTGGCGATTCTCGGATTATTTTGTATAATATTGTTCTTAAATACTAAATCGACCCTCAATTGACTTTGAGAGTCTCCCACTCGTTGTGTGGCGATTCTCGGTTTACTTCGTATAATATTGTTATAAAGTACTAAACCGACCCTCAATTGACTTTGAAAGTCTCCTAGTCGTTGTGTGGCGATTCTCAAATTATTTCGTATAATATTGTTCTTAAGTACTAAATCGATTCTCAATTGACTTTGACAGTCTCCCACTGGGTGTGTGGCGATTCTCGGATTATTTCGTATAATATTGTTATAAAGTACTAAATCGACCCTCAATTGACTTTGACAGTCTCCCACAGGGTGTGTGGCGATTCTCGGATTATTTTGTGTAATATTGTTCTTAAGTACTAAATCGACCCTCAATTGACTTTGACAGTCTCCCACAGGGTGTGTGGCGATTCTCGGATTATTTTGTGTAATATTGTTCTTAAGTACTAAATCGACCCTCAATTGACTTTGAGAGTCTCCCACGCGGTGTGTGGCGATTCTCGGATTACTTCGTATAATATTGTTATAAAGTACTAAACCGACCCTCAATTGACTTTAAAAGTCTCCCAGTCGTTGTGTGGCGATTCTCGAATTATTTCGTATAATATTGTTCTTAAGTACTAAATCGACCCTCAATTGACTTTGACAGTCTCCCACTCGGTATGTGGCGATTCTCGGATTAATTGGTAAAATATTGTTATAAAGTACTAAATCGACCCTCAATTGACTTTGACAGTCTCCCACTGGGTGTGTGGCGATTCTCGGATTATTTCATATAATATTGTTATAAAGTACTAAATCGACCCTCAATTGACTTTGACAGTCTCCCACTCAGTGTGTGGCGATTCCCGGATTATTTCGTATAATATTGTTATAAAGTAATAAATCGACCCTCAAATGACTTTGAGAGTCTCCCACTCGGTTTGTGGCGATTCTCGGATTATTTCTTATAATATTGTTATAAAGTACTAAATCGATCCTCAATTGATTTTGACGGCCTCCCACAGGGTGTGTGGCGATTCTCGGATTATTTTGTATAGTATTGTTATCAAGTACTAAATCGACCCTCAATTGACTTCGACAGTCTCCCACGCGGTGTGTGGCGATTCTCGGATTATTTCGCATAATATTGTTATAAAGTACTAAACCGACCCTTAATTGACTTTGACAGTTTTCCACTGGGTGTGTGGCGATTCTCTGATTATTACGTATAATATTGTTCTTAAGTACTAAATCGACCCTCAATTGACTTTGAAAGTCTCCCACTCGTTGTGTGGCGATTCTCGGTTTACTTCGTATAATATTGTTATAAAGTACTAAACCGACCCTCAATTGACTTTGAGAGTCTCCCACTCGTTGTGTGGCGATTCTCGGTTTACTTCGTATAATATTGTTATAAAGTACTAAACCGACCCTCAATTGACTTTGAAAGTCTCCCAGTCGTTGTGTGGCGATTCTCGAATTATTTCGTATAATATTGTTCTTAAGTACTAAATCGATTCTCAATTGACTTTGACAGTCTCCCACTGGGTGTGTGGCGATTCTCGGATTATTTCGTATAATATTGTTATAAAGTACTAAATCGACCCTCAATTGACTTTGAAAGTCTCCCACAGGGTGTGTGGCGATTCTCGGATTATTTTGTATAATATTGTTCTTAAGTACTAAATCGACCCTCAATTGACTTTGACAGTCTCCCACGCGGTGTGTGGCGATTCTTGGATTACTTCGTATAATATTGTTATAAAGTACTAAACCGACCCTCAATTGACTTTGAAAGTCTCCCAGTCGTTGTGTGGCGATTCTCGAATTATTTCGTATAATATTGTTCTTAAGTACTAAATCGACCCTCAATTGACTTTGACAGTCTCCCACTCGGTGTGTGGCGATTCTCGGATTATTTTGTAAAATATTGTTATAAAGTACTAAATCGACCCTCAATTGACTTTGACAGTCTCCCACTGGGTGTGTGGCGATTCTCGGATTATTTCGTATAATATTGTTATAAAGTACTTAATCGACCCTCAATTGACTTTCACAGTCTCCCACAGGGTGTGTGGCGATTCTCGGATTATTTCGTATATTATTGTTATAAAGTACTAAATCGACCCTCAATTGACTTTGACAGTCTCCCACTCAGTGTGTGGCGATTCCCGGATTATTTCGTATATTATTGTTATAAAGTACTAAATCGACCCTCAATTGACTTTGACAGTCTCCCACAGGGTGTGTGGCGATTCTCGGATGATTTTGTATAATATTGTTCTTAAGTACGAAATCGACCCTCAATTGACTTCGACAGTCTCCCACGCGTTGTGTGGCGATTCTCGGATTACTTCGTATAATATTGTTATAAAGTACTAAACCGACCCTCAATTGACTTTGAAAGTCTCCCAGTCGTTGTGTGGCGATTCTCGAATTATTTCGCATAATATTGTTCTTAAGTACTAAATCGACCCTCAATTGACTTTGAGAGTCTCCCACTCGGTGTGTGGCGATTCTCGGATTATTTCGTATAATATTGTTATAAAGTACTAAATCGACCCTCAATTGACTTTGACAGTCTCCCATTCGCTATGTGGCGATTCTGGGATTACTTGGTAAAATATTGTTATAAACTACTAAATCGACCCTCAATTGACTTTGACAGTCTCCCACTGGGTGTGTGGCGATTCTCGGATTATTTGGTATAATATTGTTATAAAGTACTAAATCGACCCTCAATTGACTTTGACAGTCTCCCATTCGCTATGTGGCGATTCTCGGATTACTTGGTAAAATATTGTTTTAAAGTACTAAATCGACCCTCAATTGACTTTGACAGTCTCCCACAGGGTGTGTGGCGATTCTCGGATTATTTCGTATATATTGTTGTAAAGTACTAAATTGACCCTCAATTGACTTTGACAGTCTCCCAGTGGGTGTGTGGCGATTCTCGGATTATTTTGTATAATATTGTTATAAAGTACTAAATTGACCCTCAATTGACTTTGACAGTCTCCCACTCGGTGTGTGGCGATTCTCGGATTATTTGGTAAAATATTGTTATAAAGTACTAAATCGACCCTCAATTGACTTTGACAGTGTCCCACTGGGTGTGTGGCGATTCTCGGATTATTTCGTATAATATTGTTATAAAGTACTAAATCGACCCTCAATGGACTTTGACAGTCTCCCACAGGGTGTGTGGCGATTCTCGGATTATTTTGTATAATATTGTTCTTAAATACTAAATCGACCCTCAATTGACTTTGAGAGTCTCCCACTCGTTGTGTGGCGATTCTCGGTTTACTTCGTATAATATTGTTATAAAGTACTAAACCGACCCTCAATTGACTTTGAAAGTCTCCCAGTCGTTGTGTGGCGATTCTCAAATTATTTCGTATAATATTGTTCTTAAGTACTAAATCGATTCTCAATTGACTTTGACAGTCTCCCACTGGCTGTGTGGCGATTCTCGGATTATTTCGTATAATATTGTTATAAAGTACTAAATCGACCCTCAATTGACTTTGACAGTCTCCCACAGGGTGTGTGGCGATTCTCGGATTATTTTGTATAATATTGTTCTTAAATACTAAATCGACCCTCAATTGACTTTGAGAGACTCCCACTCGTTGTGTGGCGATTCTCGGTTTACTTCGTATAATATTGTTATAAAGTACTAAACCGACCCTCAATTGACTTTGAGAGTCTCCCACTCGTTGTGTGGCGATTCTCGGTTTACTTCGTATAATATTGTTATAAAGTACTAAACCGACCCTCAATTGACTTTGAAAGTCTCCCAGTCGTTGTGTGGCGATTCTCGAATTATTTCGTATAATATTGTTCTTAAGTACTAAATCGATTCTCAATTGACTTTGACAGTCTCCCACTGGGTGTGTGGCGATTCTCGGATTATTTCGTATAATATTGTTATAAAGTACTAAATCGACCCTCAATTGACTTTGAAAGTCTCCCACAGGGTGTGTGGCGATTCTCGGATTATTTTGTATAATATTGTTCTTAAGTACTAAATCGACCCTCAATTGACTTTGACAGTCTCCCACGCGGTGTGTGGCGCTTCTTGGATTACTTCGTATAATATTGTTATAAAGTACTAAACCGACCCTCAATTGACTTTGAAAGTCTCCCAGTCGTTGTGTGGCGATTCTCGAATTATTTCGTATAATATTGTTCTTAAGTACTAAATCGACCCTCAATTGACTTTGAAAGTCTCCCACTCGGTGTGTGGCGATTCTCGGATTATTTTGTAAAATATTATTATAAAGTACTAAATCGACCCTCAATTGACTTTGACAGTCTCCCACTGGGTGTGTGGCGACTCTCGGATTATTTTGTATAATATTGTTCTTAAGTACTAAATCGACCCTCAATTGACTTCGACAGTCTCCCACGCGGTGTGTGGCGATTCTCGGATTACTTCGTATAATATTGATATAAAGTACTAAATCGACCCTCAATTGACTTTGAGAGTCTCCCACTCGGTGTGTGGCGATTCTCGGATTATTTGGTAAAATATTGTTCTTAAGTACTAAATCGACCCTCAATTGACTTTGAGAGTCTCCTACTCGGTGTGTGGCGATTCTCGGATCACTTGGTAAAATATTGTTATAAAGTACTAAATCGACCCTCATTTGACTTTGAAAGTCTCCCAGTCGTTGTGTGGCGATTCTCGTATTATTTCGTATAATGTTGTTCTTAAGGACTAAATCGACCCTCAATTGACTTTGACAGTCTCCCACTCAGTGTGTGGCGATTCTCGGATTATTTCGTATAGTATTGTTATAAAGTACTAAACCGACCCTTAATTGACTTTGCCAGTCTCCCACTGGGTGTGTGGCGATTCTCGGACTATTTCGTATAATATTGTTATAAATTACTAAATCGACCCTCAATTGACTTTGAAAGTCTCCCACTCAAGGTGTGGCGATTCTCTGATTATTTCGTATAATATTGTTCTTAAGTACTAAATCGACCCTCAATTGACTTTGACAGTCTCCCACTCGGTGTGTGGCGATTCTCGGATTATTTGGTAAAATATTGTTATAAAGTACTAAATCGACCCTCAATTGACTTTGACAGTCTCCCACTGGCTGTGTGGCGATTCTCGGATTATTTCGTATAATATTGTTATAAAGTACTAAATCGACCCTCAATTGACTTTGACAGTCTCCCACAGGGTGTGTGGCGATTCTCGGATTATTTCGTATATATTGTTGTAAAGTACTAAATTGACCCTCAATTGACTTTGACAGTCTCCCAGTGGGTGTGTGGCGATTCTCGGATTATTTTGTATAATATTGTTATAAAGTACTAAATTGACCCTCAATTGACTTTGACAGTCTCCCACTCGGTGTGTGGCGATTCTCGGATTATTTGGTAAAATATTGTTATAAAGTACTAAATCGACCCTCAATTGACTTTGACAGTGTCCCACTGGGTGTGTGGCGATTCTCGGATTATTTCGTATAATATTGTTATAAAGTACTAAATCGACCCTCAATGGACTTTGACAGTCTCCCACAGGGTGTGTGGCGATTCTCGGATTATTTTGTATAATATTGTTCTTAAATACTAAATCGACCCTCAATTGACTTTGAGAGTCTCCCACTCGTTGTGTGGCGATTCTCGGTTTACTTCGTATAATATTGTTATAAAGTACTAAACCGACCCTCAATTGACTTTGAAAGTCTCCCAGTCGTTGTGTGGCGATTCTCAAATTATTTCGTATAATATTGTTCTTAAGTACTAAATCGATTCTCAATTGACTTTGACAGTCTCCCACTGGGTGTGTGGCGATTCTCGGATTATTTCGTATAAGATTGTTATAAAGTACTAAATCGACCCTCAATTGACTTTGACAGTCTCCCACAGGGTGTGTGGCGATTCTCGGATTATTTTGTATAATATTGTTCTTAAATACTAAATCGACCCTCAATTGACTTTGAGAGTCTCCCACTCGTTGTGTGGCGATTCTCGGTTTACTTCGTATAATATTGTTATAAAGTACTAAACCGACCCTCAATTGACTTTGAGAGTCTCCCACTCGTTGTGTGGCGATTCTCGGTTTACTTCGTATAATATTGTTATAAAGTAGATAACCGACCCTCAATTGACTTTGAAAGTCTCCCAGTCGTTGTGTGGCGATTCTCGAATTATTTCGTATAATATTGTTCTTAAGTACTAAATCGACCCTCAATTGACTTTGACAGTCTCCCACTCGGTGTGTGGCGATTCTTCGGATTATTTCGTATAATATTGTTATAAAGTACTAAATCGACCCTCAATTGACTTTGAAAGTCTCCCACAGGGTGTGTGGCGATTCTCGGATTATTTCGTATAATATTGTTCTTAAGTACTAAATCGACCCTCAATTGACTTTGAGAGTCTCCCACGCGGTGTGTGGCGATTCTCGGATTACTTCGTATAATATTGTTATAAAGTACTAAACCGACCCTCAATTGACTTTGAAAGTCTCCCAGTCGTTGTGTGGCGATTCTCGAATTATTTCGTATAATATTGTTCTTAAGTACTAAATCGACCCTCAATTGACTTTGAGAGTCTCCCACTGGGTGTGTGGCGATTCTCGGATTATTTCGTATAATATTGTTTTAAAGTACTAAATCGACACTCAATTGACTATGACAGTCTGCCACAGGGTGTGTGGCGATTCTCGGATTATTTTGTATAATATTGTTCTTAACTACTAAATCGACCCTCAATTGACTTCGACAGTCTCTCACGCGGTGTGTGGCGATTCTCGGATTACTTCGTATAATATTGTTATAAAGTACTAAATCGACCCTCAATTGACTTTGAGAGTCTCCCACTCGGTGTGTGGCGATTCTGGGATTATTTGGTAAAATATTGTTCTTAAGTACTAAATCGACCCTCAATTGACTTTGAGAGTCTCCCACTCGGTGTGTGGCGATTCTCGGATCACTTGGTAAAATATTGTTATAAAGTACTAAATCGGCCCTCATTTGACTTTGAAAGTCTCCCAGTCGTTGTGTGGCGATTCTCGTATTATTTCGTATAATGTTGTTCTTAAGGACTAAATCGACCCTCAGTTGACTTTGACAGTCTCCCACTCAGTGTGTGGCGATTCTCGGATTATTTCGTATAATATTGTTATAAAGTACTAAACCGACCCTTAATTGACTTTGCCAGTCTCCCACTGGGTGTGTGGCGATTCTCGGACTCTTTCGTATAATATTGTTATAAATTACTAAATCGACCCTCAATTGACTTTGACAGTCTCCCACTCAAGGTGTGGCGATTCTCTGATTATTTCGTATAATATTGTTCTTAAGTATTAAATCGACCCTCAATTGACTTTGACAGTCTCCCACTCGGTGTGTGGCGATTCTCGGATTATTTGGTAAAATATTGTTATAAAGTACTAAATCGACCCTCAATTGACTTTGACAGTCTCCCACTGGCTGTGTGGCGATTCTCGGATTATTTCGTATAATATTGTTATAAAGTACTAAATCGACCCTCAATTGACTTTGACAGTCTCCCACAGGGTGTGTGGCGATTCTCGGATTATTTCTTATATATTGTTGTAAAGTACTAAATTGACCCTCAATTGACTTTGACAGTCTCCCAGTGGGTGTGTGGCGATTCTCGGATTATTTTGTATAATATTGTTATAAAGTACTAAATTGACCCTCAATTGACTTTGAAAGTCTCCCAGTCGTTGTGTGGCGATTCTCGAATTATTTCGTATAATATTGTTCTTAAGTACTAAATCGATTCTCAATTGACTTTGACAGTCTCCCACTGGGTGTGTGGCGATTCTCGGATTATTTCGTATAATATTGTTATAAAGTACTAAATCGACCCTCAATTGACTTTGAAAGTCTCCCACAGGGTGTGTGGCGATTCTCGTATTATTTTGTATAATATTGTTCTTAAGTACTAAATCGACCCTCAATTGACTTTGACAGTCTCCCACTCGCTGTGTGGCGATTCTCGGATTATTTTGTAAAATATTGTTATAAAGTACTAAATCGACCCTCAATTGACTTTGACAGTCTCCCACTGGGTGTGTGGCGATTCTCGGATTATTTTGTATAATATTGTTCTTAAGTACTAAATCGACCCTCAATTGACTTCGAGAGTCTCCCACTGGGTGTGTGGCGATTCTCGGATTATTTCGTATAATATTGTTTTAAAGTACTAAATCGACACTCAATTGACTATGACAGTCTGCCACAGGGTGTGTGGCGATTCTCGGATTATTTTGTATAATATTGTTCTTAAGTACTAAATCGACCCTCAATTGACTTCGACAGTCTCCCACGCGGTGTGTGGCGATTCTCGGATTACTTCGTATAATATTGTTATAAAGTACTAAATCGACCCTCAATTGACTTTGAGAGTCTCCCACTCGGTGTGTGGCGATTCTCGGATCACTTGGTAAAATATTGTTATAAAGTACTAAATCGACCCTCATTTGACTTTGAAAGTCTCCCAGTCGTTGTGTGGCGATTCTCGTATTATTTCGTATAATGTTGTTCTTAAGGACTAAATCGACCCTCAATTGACTTTGACAGTCTCCCACTCAGTGTGTGGCGATTCTCGGATTATTTCGTATTATATTGTTATAAAGTACTAAACCGACCCTTAATTGACTTTGCCAGTCTCCCACTGGGTGTGTGGCGATTCTCGGACTATTTCGTATAATATTGTTATAAATTACTAAATCGACCCTCAATTGACTTTGACAGTCTCCCACTTAAGGTGTGGCGATTCTCTGATTATTTCGTATAATATTGTTCTTAAGTACTAAATCGACCCTCAATTGACTTTGACAGTCTCCCACTTGGTGTGTGGCGATTCTCGGATTATTTGGTAAAATATTGTTATAAAGTACTAAATCGACACTCAATTGACTTTGAAAGTCTCCCACTGGCTGTGTGGCGATTCTCGGATTATTTCGTATAATATTGTTATAAAGTACTAAATCGACCCTCAATTGACTTTGACAGTCTCCCACAGGGTGTGTGGCGATTCTCGGATTATTTCGTATATATTGTTATAAAGTACTAAATTGACCCTCAATTGACTTTGACAGTCTCCCAGTGGGTGTGTGGCGATTCTCGGATTATTTTCGTATAATATTGTTATAAAGTACTAAATTGACCCTCAATTGACTTTGACAGTCTCCCACTCGGTGTGTGGCGATTCTCGGATTATTTGGTAAAATATTGTTATAAAGTACTAAATCGACCCTCAATTGACTTTGACAGTGTCCCACTGGGTGTGTGGCGATTCTCGGATTATTTCGTATAATATTGTTATAAAGTACTAAATCGACCCTCAATGGACTTTGACAGTCTCCCACAGGGTGTGTGGCGATTCTCGGATTATTTTGTATAATATTGTTCTTAAATACTAAATCGACCCTCAATTGACTTTGAGAGTCTCCCACTCGTTGTGTGGCGATTCTCGGTTTACTTCGTATAATATTGTTATAAAGTACTAAACCGACCCTCAATTGACTTTGAAAGTCTCCCAGTCGTTGTGTGGCGATTCTCAAATTATTTCGTATAATATTGTTCTTAAGTACTAAATCGATTCTCAATTGACTTTGACAGTCTCCCACTGGGTGTGTGGCGATTCTCGGATTATTTCGTATAATATTGTTATAAAGTACTAAATCGACCCTCAATTGACTTTGACAGTCTCCCACAGGGTGTGTGGCGATTCTCGGATTATTTTGTATAATATTGTTCTTAAATACTAAATCGACCCTCAATTGACTTTGAGAGTCTCCCACTCGTTGTGTGGCGATTCTCGGTTTACTTCGTATAATATTGTTATAAAGTACTAAACCGACCCTCAATTGACTTTGAGAGTCTCCCACTCGTTGTGTGGCGATTCTCGGTTTACTTCGTATAATATTGTTATAAAGTACTAAACCGACCCTCAATTGACTTTGAAAGTCTCCCAGTCGTTGTGTGGCGATTCTCGAATTATTTCGTATAATATTGTTCTTAAGTACTAAATCGATTCTCAATTGAGTTTGACAGTCTCCCACTGGGTGTGTGGCGATTCTCGGATTATTTCGTATAATATTGTTATAAAGTACTAAATCGACCCTCAATTGACTTTGAAAGTCTCCCACAGGGTGTGTGGCGATTCTCGGATTATTTTGTATAATATTGTTCTTAAGTACTAAATCGACCCTCAATTGACTTTGACAGTCTCCCACGCGGTGTGTGGCGATTCTTGGATTACTTAGTATAATATTGTTATAAAGTACTAAACCGACCCTCAATTGACTTTGAAAGTCTCCCAGTCGTTGTGTGGCGATTCTCGAATTATTTCGTATAATATTGTTCCTAAGTACTAAATCGACCCTCAATTGGCTTTGACAGTCTCCCACTCGGTGTGTGGCGATTCTCGGATTATTTTGTAAAATATTGTTATAAAGTGCTAAATCGACCCTCAATTGACTTTGACAGTCTCCCACTGGGTGTGTGGCGATTCTCGGATTATTTTGTATAATATTGTTATAAAGTACTTAATCGACCCTCAATTGACTTTCACAGTCTCCCACAGGGTGTGTGGCGATTCTCGGATTATTTCGTATATTATTGTTATAAAGTACTAAATCGACCCTCAATTGACTTTGACAGTCTCCCACTCAGTGTGTGGCGATTCCCGGATTATTTCGTATATTATTGTTATAAAGTACTAAATCGACCCTCAATTGACTTTGACAGTCTCCCACAGGGTGTGTGGCGATTCTCGGATTATTTTGTATAATATTGTTCTTAAGTACTAAATCGACCCTCAATTGACTTCGACAGTCTCCCACGCGGTGTGTGGCGATTCTCGGATTACTTCGTATAATATTGTTATAAAGTACTAAACCGACCCTCAATTGACTTTGAAAGTCTCCCAGTCGTTGTGTGGCGATTCTCGAATTATTTCGTATAATATTGTTCTTAAGTACTAAATCGACCCTCAATTGACTTTGAGAGTCTCCCACTCGGTGTGTGGCGATTCTCGGATTATTTCGTATAATATTGTTATAAAGTACTAAATCGACCCTCAATTGACTTTGACAGTCTCCCATTCGCTATGTGGCGATTCTGGATTACTTGGTAAAATATTGTTATAAACTACTAAATCGACCCTCAATTGACTTTGACAGTCTCCCACTGGGTGTGTGGCGATTCTCGGATTATTTGGTATAATATTGTTATAAAGTACTAAATCGACCCTCAATTGACTTTGACAGTCTCCCATTCGCTATGTGGCGATTCTCGGATTACTTGGTAAAATATTGTTTTAAAGTACTAAATAGACCCTCAATTGACTTTGAGAGTCTCCCACAGGGTGTGTGGCGATTCTCGGATTATTTCGTATATATTGTTGTAAAGTACTAAATTGACCCTCAATTTACTTTGACAGTCTCCCAGTGGGTGTGTGGCGATTCTCGGATTATTTTGTATAATATTGTTATAAAGTACTAAATTGACCCTCAATTGACTTTGACAGTCTCCCACTCGGTGTGTGGCGATTCTCGGATTATTTGGTAAAATATTGTTATAAAGTACTAAATCGACCCTCAATTGACTTTGATAGTCTCCCACTGAGTGTGTGGCGATTCTCGGATTATTTCGTATAATATTGTTATAAAGTACTAAATTGACCCTCAATTGACTTTGACAGTCTCCCACTGGATGTTGCGATTTCCGGATTATTTCGTATAATATTGTTATAAAGTACTAAATCGACCCAAAAATGACTTTGACAGTCTCCCACTCGGTGTGTGGCGATTCTCGGATTATTTGGTAAATTATTGTTATAAATGACTAAATCGACCCTCAATTGACTTTGGCAGTCTCCCACTGGGTGTGTGGCGATTCTCGGAATATTTCGTATAATATTGTTATAAAGTACTAAATTGACCCTCAATTGAGTTTGACAGTCTCCCACTGGGTGTGTGGCGATTCTCGGATTATTTCGTATAATATTGTTTTAAAGTACTAAATCGACCCTCAATTGACTATGACAGTCTGCCACAGGGTGTGTGGCGATTCTCGGATTATTTCGTATAATATTGTTATAAAGTACTAAATCGACCCTCAATTGATTTTGACAGTCTCCCACTCGTTGTGTGGCGATTCTCGGATTATTTGGTAAAATATTGTTATAAACTACTAAATCGACCCTCAATTGACTTTGACAGTCTCCCACAGGGTGTGTGGCGATTCTCGGATTATTTTGTATAATATTGTTCTTAAGTACTAAATCGACCCTCAATTGACTTTGAGAGTCTCCCACGCGGTGTGTGGCGATTCTCGGATTACTTCGTATAATATTGTTATAAAGTACTAAACCGACCCTCAATTGACTTTGAAAGTCTCCCAGTCGTTGTGTGGCGATTCTCGAATTATTTCGCATAATATTGTTCTTAAGTACTAAATCGACCCTCAATTGACTTTGAGAGTCTCCCACTCGGTGTGTGGCGATTCTCGAATTATTTCGTATAATATTGTTATAAAGTACTAAATCGACCCTCAATTGACTTTGAAAGTCTCCCATTCATGGTGTATGTATTCTCGATGGGTAAAATATTGTTATAAAATCCGTCAAAATCGACCCTCAATTGACTTTGAGAGTCTCCCACTCGGTGTGTGGCGATTTTCGGATTATTTCGTATAATATTGTTGTAAAGTACTAAATCGACCCTCAATTGACTTTGACAGTCTCCCATTCGCTATGTGGCGATTCTCGGATTACTTGGTAAAATATTGTTATAAACTATTAAATCGACCCTCAATTGACTTTGACAGTCTCCA
>NW_024721682.1:0-43176 GCF_018991925.1 Homarus americanus | reverse complement strand
TTAGAATATAGTTAAAAGTCTACCCAGATCCCAACAGGCAACAAAAAAAACAAACAAAAGCAATCGGACTATAAAAGGGTAGACAAAGGATGCGAGTTTTTTGTATAATAAAGTACCATAAATTCCTTAACAAAAATTCAGCTTTCTATAATTTACCCTTAACCATACTTAACCTAAACATTAACAGTATATACATATTTATACAACATACAATAATTTGAAGCAAGTGGACGGGGGAGGCAATATAAGATTACAAATACGGCGCGGAGCTGAGATGGCTGACGAGCAAGGCTGAGTATTGTAAAGACGGTAGGTAGTCACTGTGCCGTAGGTTTCAGGATAGGTGATCCTGTGGTCACTTCCCAGAGTGAAGTGTACTCTCCTCGAACTCGAGCTGACAAAGAAGACTTGGAGGAAGGACGCAACAACCAGGATATGGAGAAGGGAAACCTCGGAGTGGTAACTAAGACGAGTCATACTCGTCTCGTCCCTAGATGGCGGCTCGTGGTGCTGGAGGTAGATCAGGACAATAGATGTCGGTTCAGTGCTGGGTAGGTAGATCATGACAATTGGTGGAGGTGTTCGTACACACTGGTCTCAGAGAGAAACTGCAGAGATAGCAACAGCTGCCTGGATTGACAGTGGTTTGATAACACCTGATGATGTTCACCTGGTGATAGATCATAACAAAGTAAGGAGAGCTCAGGAGAAACTTGTCAGTAACCTAGAAGAGAGTTTGATAAGGATAAGAGAAAATGGAATCAATTGTTTGTTCTTTGATGGGAGAAGGATGACACTAAAGTGTTCATGAAAGTTGGAGATTCTGACAAGTTGTCTCTGCCATGGTGAAGGAGGAACACTACTCCTGCTGCAGTGAACCAGGAGGGAAGTATTTGTGGCATTTCACCCAGAGAAAGATGACATCAGGAAACCAGCTGAGATAGTGGCAGATAACATTGTGAACTGGCTCAGAGAGAGGAACGTAGACCAGACCCTGCAGGCCATTGGAGGACAGCACCAACACGAACACAGGGGGGCAAGGGCATACAGTGGATAGAGCGAAGATTGGGAGGAAGCTGATCTGGGATTGTGACCCACACTAACGAGTTGCCACTCAGACATCTGATCCAGGAGCTGAATGGCAAGACTCTTTCAAACAACAGATGGTCTGGTCCTCTTGGCAAGATGCTGACTCTGCCACTGAGTTAGAAAAAATCCGAGCTTTGAAAAATCACAGTTGGCCTCCACTGTTGAGCTTGCACATACTGTCATTGACGACCTGAGTACTGACCAGTACTATGGTTACATGATTTGCAGTGCCATCAAAACTGGGGTCATGCCTGATAGACTTGCTTACCTGCAGATAGGTCCAGTCTCACATTCTAGTGGCTCACAACGGCTCTCAGGTTCTGCAGAATTTGGGTCGCTCATCATAAACTGAAAGGAACCAGCTTCACAACTTGAGACTTATTGTCCAATTCATCGCGAGTGTCTACTTGCCAAATTGGTTCAACACCAAGGTCAAGTCATCGTTCTCCGAAGGTCCGAGGCATGTTCTCTTCCAGCTTGAGCTCCTGAGGACTCAGCCAAGGAAGGTTGTTCAGATTGTAGCAGACTGTGAGGAGATCTTCCTGGTATGCTCATCCGAGGCAGTTCTTCAGACAATGCTCTGCAGTAAGGATGAGGAGGAGAGAAGAGGGCAGTCAAAGATCTTGGATATGAGACTTATGAGAGGATCTGGGCATGACGAATCAGTTGGTGACGATTCCTTCAGGGTCAGGAAGACTCCTGAAGTCAATCTAGGTGCCAAGACCTCACTGATCTCATAGATCTGGATAACATCCAGGCTGGCAGTGAGCCCTCTTACCTGCAGCCTCACCAATGTTCAAGTCAGAGCTTTCCTGACAACCCCATGCATTTCTCTGCCTGGCCCTCGCACACCCAGAGTATAGAGAGTTGTGTACAGCATGTGAGCGAGGCCAGCAGTCACGGTACAGCCAGGAGGAGGGAAGGTTACATCCGAGCTCAGGTGGTCAGCAGGAGGTGATGAGTAGAAACAGAAGCAAGAAAGACATGTTCTTTGGTGTTGCAGCAACACCGGGTCGTAGTAGTAAAACCGGTTTTTGTATTTGATGATTTTGTTTTCTAAAGAATATAAATTTAATAAATGTGTCAATATCATTCGTTTCACTATTCTGGATCATTTTCATCCTAATAAATTAACCTGATACATTTACTTTACTTTAAATAAGCTATTTAGTGGTGTTGGTAAAAGGGTGAATACTGAATTTTCATAAGATTTCAAGTTAAAATTTACCTAGCAAAAATGAAAACTTTTCAAATATGAAGATATCACATGATTCTGCACATAGAACTACATCATTAATACCATGGGCCGATTTTCAAACTAAAAAAAAAAAAATTCGCCTCCATATGACACACCCCTAATGCACAGGCCAACCGGCCTATTGCAGACTCCTTATTTTCTTATGTTCTCTTTATTACACTCACCAACCCCAAGTTCATGAAAACTTATAACTTTATTGTTAGATTTAATAAGGATAAAGAAGAAAGTAACAGATATTACACTCAATTCCTACGTATTTATGGTTGTCACAGGCATTATTTATCTATATTCACTGTAAATGATCGTATTTTATTCCCAGAATTGGCTTATAATCCAAAAAAATAGGAAAATGAGGTGCCCTTAGCTTGGGATTCAAGTTTTTATGCTCGTAAATCGCGTAGAAGAGCAAACGTTTCGTGCCACTGACAACGTTTTAGGGTGCAAACATACCAACCCCCAAGTCTTCCGCCGGTGGATACCTGACTACACTACGATGACGTAGTAACAACAAACGAAAGTCGGGTACCACCATCATGCACCATGACCCGTCTTGAAAAATCACAAAATTTTCACTCCATTGTATTACGACCGCCGGGATACCACGGCATGTGTACACCACGGCTGATCTTGCAATTGGCCCTGTAACGAGGCTTATGTCAACGACATCGGACACCATGAACGGGTGGTATCATGGTGTAAAGTTATAATCCTTCGTGAAACACTTATACCAGGCAGGGCGGATCCTGGAATATAAAAAAGAGAGGGGAGGGTTCCAAGAAGTTGTGGGTGGGAGAACATGGCGAGAGCAGCGAGCCACCCATCTGACCAATATCATTGGCACTTTGAAGACATTTTGAAGTCATGTGCACTTGATATTAGAAGATAATCTGAAGTCAATAGTAAATACTTTTACTATACCAAAATGCCTGAGTACAATAATACTGAAGAAAAAAAGTAATGGAATTTTCTGGTGAAAGGAGAGTACGGACCCCACCCCCTGGATTTGCCTATGCCAGGATATTCCCATGAATAGCACAGAATACTCCAGTTATCTTAACTGAACACCAATCATAAATTGTTCCAGATTCTGATAGTGTAGCCATGGTATTTTATTAGCTGCGATGGCGTAGGGTCTCATATTTTTATTTTACGAATTACCACGAGGTCTGCAGCCCTATCACCAATGAACAAGCATAAATTGCTATTCCCAAATTCTCGACATGTTCCTTTGAACCGGTTATTCTGGTATTTGGCATAGGAAATCATAATATTGTAACAGCACCTTTGCTTTATATAAATATTCACCCAAATGAATAACACCAACTTATTTACCAAACTTATTTATGAAGTGAATCAACATGTTGTTGACGACAACAGACAGCTGAGCTTGTAACAACCTCAGAGGTCGAGTCCAGGTCAGCTGATTCATCAAAACAGCTGACTCGCTCCCACACTTTTCACAGACAGAGAGAAGCTAGTGGCTGTAGATTCTTATTACTTGAACAGGGAAGTCAAACACATAACTCAAGTGCTTTCAAAGTGTATTCACAACACTTCCCTGGAAAGAATTCATATTCTCTCAGATTATATTGTGTATATAGCTGCTTCTACAATAAACCCAAGAAAACAGCTATAAGGGTTTACATCAAACACCAGCCACTTAAAGAATTCCAGAACTTAATTAAAACAATTAATGTAATACCAACACAGCTATTAAATTTGGTGACAGTACGAATACTATAAACTAGTACAGTACTCAGAAACGATAATTATTGATTACCTACATGACACAAGTGGCACTTTAAGTGAATCATCAACAAACAAATATTTTCAATTAAAATAAAAGGACAGTGGTTATAAACACTTGCAAAACGGATACAGAAATTCGTAATAAAGAGAATATACCAGCTCACAGCTCATGGTCACCCGACTGGAGAGGAGATCAACCGATCCCAGAATATTGTCTTAGTGTAGCAGCCAGCTAACGGCCAGCCAACCAGACAGCCAGTCAACCAGCAGCCAGCACTACAACACAGGAGTACTAGGAAGGTTGTCATCGTGGTTCCAAACAAACCAGCAACCTTTTGCTTAAACAATCAAGCCTTTCCAGTAAGAAAGGTCAGCCCCCAAGGTTGATCGCTGGAAGAAAGATCAGCCCCCGTTGATCGCTGGAAGAAAGGTCATCCCCAAGGTTGATCGCTGGAAGAAAGGTCAGCCCCCAAGGTTGATCGCTGGAAGAAAGATCAGCCCCAAGGTTGATCGCTGGAAGAAAGGTCAGCCCCAGGTGTGATCGCTGAAGAAAGGTCAGCCCCAAGGTTGATCGCTGGAAGAAAGGTCAGCCCCAAGGTTGATCGCTGGAAGAAAGGTCATCCCAAGGTTGATCGCTGGAAGAAAGGTCAGCCCCCAAGGTTGATCGCTGGAAGAAAGGTGGCCAGCAAGGTTGATTGCCGCAAGAAAGGTCAGCCCAAGTTGATCGCCGCAAGAAAGGACACCCCACGTTGATCACCACAAGAAAGGTCAGTCCCCAGGTTGATCACGGCAAGAAAGGTCAGCCCCAGGTTGATAGCCACAAGACGTGTGACGTCATCCTTCAGAGGACGTCATTGACTTCTGACGTCACCACTCGGCGTTGAAACCTTATTGACACTGTCAAGTAGATCACAAACAATCATTATTTTACAGACTAAACAAAACAAGTGAACATTAAGAAGTCTTCACATGTAGTCAGTATAAAATAAACTATATGTACAAGGCCTAAAAGCAAACTAATTAAACACATTTATAAAGTAAGAGAGGACATACATAAAGTAACTAAAATTTCATACTTTTTAATACTTTTTAATAATTTTAATTTTCTTTTTTCTTCATTTCTATAACTCATTATAAATACTTTTGCATTACTCCTGAGTGGGCAACTTAGTGAGTGTTTTGCTGCACGGAAGTGATAAATATCCCTATTTATGGATCCTCTTCCAAAATTTTTGGGTTTCAAACAGGAAATTAGGAGTCAGACTCAGATAGTCAGTCATCTACAGAATCACAAGAGCTAGTGGCAATTGCTAGTAAAGAATTACCACAAATTAGCCAAATAGAGTTAACACTTACTGACTACTTGACTACTGTAGCTGTGAAAATTTCATAGATTCTCAGTTTGAGGACTTACACAGTAGACAACTTAGGTCAGGTAACACTTACCCATTACCTTTACTTGTTAACAGCTCAAGTGCTTTAACTAACACAGCAAAATGGTAACAGGTTCTACAACCCACAGACTTTATCGGTCAATCAAATTGCAAAAATACTTCCAAATAACATAAAGGTACAAGAATTTACTGCAGAAAATGCAGATTATAATACTTAACATTTTTGGGGTGAGGATGTAATGCGAGACAATAATGTTACTACCAATGGGGAAAAAAATCTAATACGTCCTGAAGCAAAGTCAAAACTGGTAGTAGCGGTATATAGAATAATGTACGCTTCAGCCTTTGATGAGAAACAGTTGACTATCAAACATTTAGGGAAACAATGCATATAATTTCGGGCAGGATTTTCAAGATGGCAGAGCATACAAGTACCAGTGTGTTTGCTCACGCGCACAAGAAGCACAGGCTTTACATCGATGGATCTCAAAACTTACATGTCATCCTCAAATTGGTTTGATGATGAAGGGAAAAACTAAGGAACTACATAGACGGCAGCCAGAAAGAAGGAATATAAACTAGGGACTAAGTTTTAGATTCATGCGGAGGAAATTTCTGATCAGTGGAAACTACCTTAGAGCTTGTCAGAAGCACCCTGTAACCAGTTGCAAGGTACGGAGAAAAATGCAGCTAATTGTTTGTTTTGAGGATCAAGGAAAGGATCCTCCTGGAATTAAAAACCATCTATCCTACTTACCAAAAAGTCTAAAAGGACATGACACAGGAAATAAAATGCCTACAAACACTAAAGGCACTTGAATAAATGGTACTGCATGAGTCTCCATACCACAATTCAGAAGATTACAAGAATCTACAGCACCTTGCAAACCGAGCAGAGACACGTAATGTAATAGCCCTATCTCATCAACAGAAAGTATTATATAATGGGTTACTTACATCTGATTTATATTCAGATTCATCCTCTGTAACTTTCCACTGGCTATGAGGTGACATGTTCAATCCACGTGATAAGGTGTGCCCAAGGAAGCTGTGCATACTGTGCTGAGTAAAGGCATAAGTAGCCGGCTCTCTGGCCACCTAAGCGAGCAGTAGTTTGATATCTGACTAGAGGAAGACGTTATTTGGAGGCGAGTGGATGGCTCCATCTTCCCGAGGAACGACGCACCCATACCTTTCTTCCTCGATGATACCACTAGTAGTCATCACATCAACTAATATCGAACGGACCTTGATCCACTTTTTATATTTCATAAACGCCTCCTTTCATTCACATCATAAATAGTGGAACTTACGGTTGATATACACTCAGAATTATAAACATATTTTTATATAATAAAACAAGAAACTTCAATTGGGTTTTCGTTACCAAAAGTACAATTATATTATATGTACCAACCTGGTTAACTGGGAACCAGTAAGCAAGGTGGCAGCGGTGGATGGTAGCACATTTACACCAGAATCGACGTGTCAGTGTTGAGGCGATAGTATGAGTGACTTATCATTCTGTCTGTACAGCTGTTGTGGAATCGCGATCGTTGATTGCAGAATTTCCGTCATCAGACAGTTCCCCATATATACGGGATTGCAGAAGATTTGACATTCAGTGGAGGCGACTGTATCAGCGCATAGCCTACAGTGGGAGGAAGATTGACGTCATCCACACGCCTACACCCACCCACACAACAGATAGCAGCTAGATGGATCGCGTTATACAGACGCCCTAACTCCTGTAATAGGTATTTATAGTAAAATACTTTATACACAGTGAAACTCTATAGCTTCTCAAGTGATTGTTACAACTAACAGTCATAACACATATACACAGTTAGTAAAGGTAGGAATTATGTTCTCCCCATTATAGCATACTGGTTTAGAAGAACATATATATATATATATATATATATATATATATATATATATATATATATATATATATATATATATATATATATATATATATATATATATATATATATATATATATATATATATATATATATATATATATATATATATATATATATATATATATCATATACACAATTGGTAAAGGTAGAATTATGTTCTCCCAATTACTGTGGCATACTGGTTTTGAAAGAAGAATATATATATCAACAGTATATAAAACGTAAATAATGCAATAGCAATCAAAAGATATTGTTATATATGTTACATTTACTACAACAAGGAGAGGGATAAATTGCATTGTTTCCTCTTCTCCCCACAACCACTTCTAAAGAGGCCTCGTTAGTAGCGGCGCTAAGCAAAGTAAAAGGGAGATGTTATCCCGGTGGGGAATGAGGTTGATAGTACAAGATTGGCTCTTGACATTGATATGGGTGCATGAGCCTAATGTTTTGACCTTGACATCCTATCTAGGGAGTTACAACGTAAATTCCCCTCACCGCGACTTCAAATGGGCCCTAATGCTGAGCTCGGGGTATCCAGGTACTCAGTTGAGCATTAAAAGGAATATGGCGACATTACCACTCCAGATTCTCAATACGTGGTTCTCCTTCTATGCTGACTTTTATGTAGTTCAGCAGTTTGAATTGCCAGCTGACGGGTTACTTGGTCTCCCCAGCCCTTAGAACACATAAAATAGATGTTCATCCGCCAAAATAATGCTATTACGTTTAAAGGTGTTTTCTGGCCTTTATACGTCATTCTGAACCTATATCACCGCTAGGTCGAAAGTGTTAATCACCATTTCACTAAAGAAGGCGGAAAATGCGTCAGAAACTACCCCATGACCTCACACCACACTTTCCAGCGTAATTATAGCAGCAATGGTTGGAAGATCGTACCTGCAGTTTGATGCTCTCCATTACCAGAAAAACCCAGAATTCACCACGGCAACTGTCAGATTACCGACGTATTTTGGGCATGGATGTTTTATAACAGTCATAACGAGCTGGAAGTGAACTGACTGGGTTTCACCAAATGATTCGTTCACTGCCGGATGTGACGGGACGTGACTGCACCCGGTTGTTGTGACTATTCGTCAATCAACATCATCAGCAAAATTCTTTCGTCTGGCGTGAATATTTTGATTACCTTTTAACTTTTACCTAGTGATGATGACACATCGGTCTGAGATGGTCTCAGCATTCTCCAGGTGGTATGGTGGATGACCTAGTGTAGCAGAACGGCGGTTTGCCAGCCTTAGGATTTTTCGTGAACATTGACCCAGTCACGGACCTTGGAATCAGCTGTATCTACTGTGGGCGACACACACAAGTCTACAGGATTGCGGCAACAAATTTCACATTATCCAAGAAATTAGAAAATTCTTCATTCAAGCCTACAAGATATGGGTAGTATCTAGGCATACATAAGAAATGTATACACACATTTACATGTTCAAGACAGCCACTTCACATTGATAGGACATCAATAGGGTAATTGTCATTGTTGTAAGTGCTTACTTATTTCAATATATGCTGAGTAAAATAATTCCCGGTATTTATTAGAAATAGAAAATGTGGACATTTTCTTTTTGATCCCAGGAGGATAAGAATGTTCATAATTTTCAAACTACATATTTTAATGATGTCAAAGACACATCTTCTTAAAATAAAAATATGATAGTTCTCTTGTTAGTATCACAGACTATAAATTCTCCCAGCCATGCCGTGTAGTACCCTTCACAACTCCAATTGCCAATGCTCTCACAAAAGTAGATGTTTCGTTGAAAAAAGTCTTAAGCACCACACTCATTGATCTATAGCGTGATTACAATGTAAAAGTTGTACATTGCTAAGAGGTGCATTCTTAAACACAAGTGACGAATTATTTCTGCCATGTTGGCACGATATTGGCTGTAATGTTTGTGTTTTACACATCAAGTTTCTTTTCTGTTTTAAGTCAAGTGTCATCCAAGATGAGAATTGTTCTTAACATTTTTAACTTAAAAGGCATTAAAGTACTGGGACTTCCCTGTAATAGATAAAAAGCCCTACAGTAGTAGATTCCCCAGCTTAGTGTCTGCACACCTATATTTATATATAACATGGTTGGGTTGTATAGGATGTACTATGCTCTGTGAAGCAACTAGGCCTCAAGGAGCTTCTTGGCCGGTGGTGACAAAACGATGTAATGGCCCCTGTCTCATCAACAGAAAGTATTATAAATGGATTACTTACATCTAGTTTCATTGATTTCATCCTCTGTAACTTTCCCACTGACTGTAGGGTGACATATTCCCAATGCATGATAAAGGTGTGCCCAAGGAAGCACGTTGCTACTGTGCTGAGTAAAGGCATAAATGTCAGCTCTCTGGCCACCTAAAGCGAGCAATGGTTTGATATCCTTGACTAGAGGAAGACGTTGTTGGGAGCCCCAGTGAATTGGCTCCCGTCTTCCCTCTACGAGGAACAACAATATATACCGTTCTCCCTCGATGGGTCACTACTCAGTAGTCCTCCCATCAACTAATATCGAACGGACCTTGATCCACTTTTATATTACAAACGCCTCCTTCTTATTCACTCTGAAATAGTAGAACTTACGCTTGATATACACTCAGGAATTATAAACATACTTTTATAATAAAACAAAACTTCAATTGGGTTTTACCAAAAGCCCAATTATATTATATGTATACAACCCGGTTAACTGGAATTAACCAGTTTAACAGTCAGCCTTTGGGGAAGATCTGCGTCCAGCAACACGATCGAGGATAGCGTCAACAGTGTAAGAAAACAATGCTTCCATCACCGGCTCATTAATAGCAGGGTTAAACAAAGTGGAGGTGTTGACTGTACCAGCGAGGATAAGTAGCAATCAGTTGTCCATAGACATAAATACAGGAGCCTGCCAATGTTATCTCATTAACGTCGTTCAATGAACTCAAGCGACGATATCCTCTAAATAAGGGCCAATAAGACCTACAGACATTCCTCTGTCCGTTGTGTCAGAATCCAATTACTCATAGCGGGGTGACAACACTGCCAATCCATTTTTCATTTCCAGTAAAGACTTACTGGCGAATTTCCATAGTAAATGCATTCTATTTTCCAGCGGATGGGCCTATTGGTCTTTCCACACAAAGCAGAACAACATTAACGTTTAGCCAAAAAATCACACCATAACGCATAACTGTTAAACTTACTACGTGATGCAAGCCCACATCCATTGCATACCCGGGTGTTCGTGTAATAACTGCATCGACAGGCGCGGAGTCTATCTCACGGAGTAATTAGTTACGCAGTCACTTCCCTGAAACGCCACCGTGGACAACATGTGTTAGTTGAATTGTTTCGTCAACAAATGCACTCATCTGAGAGTTCAGAGTCTGCGCTGCCTTTAAGACTGTGCAATGGCCCAATTCTGTTCGATGACCGCTTCTGAAACTGCGTTCATTCGTTTCCCTAATTTAGCTACATCTTTGCTATTGCTGTACCAAACAGGGTGCTACTTATTAATCCAACAAAATTAAGTAGACCACGTTTTTATTTTCACCTGCATAACAGTCATGACAAATATTAAACAAACCAAAGGTAGCATTTTTAAAATAATAATCTATTCATCGTTATTTAAGACCTTGAGAAGTTTTCAATTTTCGTATTTTTTGCTTAAATAACAAAGAAAATTATATTCATGAATTGGCAACTCAACTGCAACACAGCTGCCACAAGATTCTTGCATCAAATCTTCTTCTTTAAGCAAATACGAAAATTTGGAAACTTTTCATTATCTAAAATAAAGATGAATAGTTTATTATTCTAAAAATACTACGATTGTTTAATATTTATCCTGACAGTGACACAGATGAAAATAGTCAACAGTCCATCCATTACAAACAGCAATTACTTTACCAAGCATTGCCAGATAAAATTGGGAGAAGACTCAGAGGTGGGGCAGTGCATCTTTGGTTGACTGTACAGTAACAATCAAAGTTTCGACACCTCCCTGGCTGGGTGTTCGTCGAGGCCAGAGTTGAGGTAAGGCTGTGTGATTGGATGTTGAAATGTTGGCGCAATGCAACGATAGGGACACTCTTAAGAGACACGCTCAGTCTGAATCTCACCACATGTACACAGTCGTTCTTCCATCGGCAAGCGGCCTCTACCAAGCCTGTTCCAGCGTCCTTCCTCTCTACAGCGAGGGAGTCGGCGCTTACTCACCTCGTGCCCATGATATGTGCTCCATCTCATAAGTCGATTTAATATTGTACATCTTGTGTACAACAAATCCGCACAGGTGTAGCTGGAGTAATTCGTACAGGAGCACCTAGGTAGATCTTATTATTGCTGAAATCATTGTCACTACAACCACAGTGAGGATTCGAATAGTCTTGAGTCTGAAGTTTCGAAACAGCTGGAAATCACTATGATCGACAACAGATGTCGTAACACACTGTGACAGTGTGTAGGGGCGGAGGGCTGTGGTGGTTGAATCTGGTAACAGGCTGTGTGTACTGTAGGTGTGGAAGCATAATATCGTGCAATCATGATAACAATAAGATATCGCAGAAGATAGTTAATATTATTATTAAGCATAATTGTTGAGAGATGTGTAATGGGTAAATAAAAAGCACTACAACGATATATCTCTGCCGTTCATGGCTACGACGGTGGATGATGGGCACACCAGTAATTAATTCTCCGTGACTACCAGTAATGGTAGTGCGGAGAAACCAGATGTATTACCAAGGTTGGCGCCACCCACACCGGGGAAGGAGATGTCGAACACCAGAGCTATGCCGAGGTTTCATTTCCTACCATCGTCGTCACCAACAGGTAAGTCACATTAATTGCCAGCATTGCCCATGTCGTCCTTATACTATTGCAGGGGTGTCCATGAGTGACAGCAGATATTTTAATGAAGTCAGATAAGATATGTGATTTTTGAGCCACCATGCTCTATCTCCATCCGTTTCCTCATCTGCTAATAAAGTGCTGTAGCCCTATTCAGAAAAATAATAATGAATGGGACCTTAAACAAATTAAAAGATGAGGGTGCACCCACCCAAATAGGATGGGCCCTCCATTTCCCTTTCGCCTTCTTTTCTCCACATCGCTTTCCTCCCTCCATCCTTCCCAGTCACCCCAACCTACCACCCAATACAAAAGTGGGCAGAAGGCCACATTTTCTCTCCTTCTAAAGTCTGTTCGTTAACCCACATTCTTTCACTATAAACCTTCTTCCCCCCTTTCCTATATTTCGCTATCGTCCATCATCTGTCTCCCTTACTCGACTCCGCCACTTGTAATGGTTGCCTTGCTTAATTTGTAAAATCCACCTCACGGCTAAACATAACCGAAAAAAATCCATATATGTATAGAAGTTTATACTCAGAATCACATATTCTTTCACCTCTACAAATATCTGCTGCAATTAGTGGGACACCCTATTATAATTATATGACTTGAGTTGTTGTATAGGCTCGCTTAGTTAACTTCTGCCATAAAAAATATGGTGTTTGATGTGCTATGCGTTTGCGTTACCTCACTCAGTTTATGTTACACCCCAGTTGCAACCTGGGAGTTTGGGTTAGGCCAATGTAGTATTTTGAAAATGGAATTCAGAACGACTCAATGAACATGAAGAAAAACGTTTTATATAACGAACTAATGTAATGTAAACTATTACAGGTTATATATACAATCTGTGACGGAAACATATCATAGCTGAAAATTGTCAAAGGAATATGTAAAAAGTGATGGAAGCCATGTATTTTTGATTATGAGGGCTAACTACCTATAAACAATTATCTGTGAAGCGATTGGCAAAAGTCCTGGGAAAATGAACCAACAAATCATGACTAAAATAATCAATCATCGGTTTATCGCCAGTTTATCATCAAAACAATCCTCTCAACATCACGAAACTATTCTGAAATCGTCTAAAGAATTCAAATTACTTGATTGACGCATAATGTAACTCATGTCTTCTTCCCTATTGGAGCCCCACCTATATGTCAACACCATTTACAAATAACAGTCCAACATATTTTCTCATTGAATGCCTATTATTTATATTCAGTGTCCGAACAATAGCAGCTTCACTAACCCTACAGTAGCCAGAGATATTTTAGCAGAACCCAAGAAGAATTACCTAAGTTCAGTATTATTGCAGAAATACTATGGCTCTCCTCAAACAATATAACACTAAATTATAGAAACAAATATATGTTAGCAATCCTCTGGCCAGCCTAGGAGACTCAAATGGGTGTCAGTGGTCTGGTTAAACTAAATCTTGATGATGATGATTATCGGCGAATGTTCACTCCTATAGTCGCAGGGGAGGTGGTGGTGGGACTTTGAGGGCAGGGGTGGGAGGTGGGAGGATCACTTGCGATTCGCTATGAATACATGAAATAGGAAGGAGGTTTCTTGGGCAGTTGATCCAAAAGATTTACCAAAACGTTATGTCAGAGTAATAACACTTAACCTAGGTGTTACTAATACCATTAATTACTATAAAATAAAAGCCTGCATCAGTTACCACAACATAATATTACTCTGCCATTTCAGATATGCCTGCATCCGGCTTAAAATTGTCGGCAGTGATTGCTGAGCGAGCTAAATCATCAGGATGTGGAGAGCCGGGGGCAACTTCAATGTGCCCGGGCAATGCTGTCGAAGTGGGGAGGAGCACCAAGACGATTAGGGGTGGATCACCCGATGGGAGAGGCTTAAGCTGGTGAGGGCAAAACCTCGGCAGAGCCTGAAGTATTAACATCGGCAAGGATGGACGCCATGATCGTGGCAGCTGCAACGGCATATCCAATGCGAACATCAGTGGAGCATACAAGAAATCTGGGCCTCCAACTGCATCATGAAAGACAGAGACATACCGACCCCATAGGCTTGGGATCGACTGCCCATATTTCCAGCTCACAAAGGGGTGGCGAACACCTGCTACAAGGGTGTCGACCGGCTTTGCATTGGAACACCTTCCACATAAGAAGAATACTTTAGAACCATTATATTTACAGATGAAACGGTGTTCGGTCAGTGGGGAGCCGAAATGCCAATGCAGTGCTGGCGGCCTCCCAACACCACACATGAGAAACACATTCAACATCGCGCGGTGAGTGTTAGGGTGTCGAGTGTCATTCTGGGGGTGGATGTGAGCACACATAGGCCAGGTGAACAGGTCGAATCCAATGTGCGTTTCACTGGCGTGAGCAGTATGTAGACATCCTGGAGCAAGTGCTAATTTCTACAGTCACGGGCTATGGCAGTTCAGCCCCCCAAACTATCTGAGCTGGTTCGCGACAACAGTCCCCATTCATACCCAGAAACATGGTGAAGGACTACCTCTGGGATATCCTGAAGTGAGGTCATCGACTGGCCAACTAGGATGTGATATTAATCAGATTGAACATATTTGGGCCATGATAAACGTGATTGGGATGACCCAGGGGTGGCGAACCTGTGCTGCAGCAATAGGAGGCCAAAAGCTTTGCGACGTGTGGGGAGAGTATCGTCGACGACCGGGGGTGTGCCTGAAGCTGGTCGACTCTGCATCCTAATACCGACTGAATGCAATGGGTGGCTGGACCAGAAATACTGAATGTGTATTAGTGTATTGTTTGGATTTTAGTATTGTTTGGCAGATACAATTAATATATATATTAACTCACCTACAGTGTTATCTTAAATCCATGTCCTTAATGATGTCTTAAGCTATATTGCAATTCTTAACAGTTGCCAACAGCCTAGTATGTATACGTGTGGTACCTACAATGATCTGTATGACCGTCGTGGAATGTGTTGTCTTATAACACAATATAATTATACAATTGCAATTGCTACCATCATTGAAATGCTCATGATGTTTATTCAGCACACAATATTAATATTAAGGCACACTCCAAAATATAGTGCTGCATTTTGTGGTGAGTCTTTAAAAGCACCTGGAACTTGGAAAAGGTGGAACAGTCACCTGATTAGAAGTCCGAATACTATTATTTTACAATGCCATTAACATTTTCACTCCACTCTTTTAACATAAGTATATATAATTATATAATATTGCATAATGTCACAAATATTTATTAAGCAGAAGAATTGGGTGAAATATAAATAAATACCATAATCCCTTTGTCAGAATATAAATTGTGGCGTAATTCACTGAGTAAACAGCTGACAAGGCCTTCACCCTGATCATGCATGTTTCACTTTTATCATTATTATATTCCATTCTTCAAAGTATCATTTAATGGGCCTGAGCAGCGATAGCACCCAGGGCACTGCACCTCATTCCATGAATTTGTAATACCGAAACCACTGTAGAATAAACTTGTGAATTCAAAAAAGAATAGCTTCAATTATGGTGGTATAAATAGAAATAATAAACCTGCCTCTCATCAGCCCCACCCGCCTCTATCCCCCCCCCCCCTCCCCACACACACACACTGCAGTGGGCGACATCTGTTAATAGAAACCATATTTCCCCAACTATTTGAAACTTCTGACTCAAGGCTATTCGGTGCTCACTGTGGCTGGGTAGTGAGTGGACATGACTTGTTTGATAGTACGTCACACGGAAAGGATAACACTATCTCCCAGGAATTATGGAGTGTCCTCAGGTTACGAAGAGAGAAGATCTACCTTTTGTCTGGGTGAAAATGCATCACAAGCAGAAGACAACGGCTGAAAAATGAGTTGAAAGGAGGTGTTGAAGATCTTCAAGGCATTCAGAGTGAATATCAGTATTGGACATCATCTGCGGGCAACAGGTAACCGTGTATGGAAGGTCAGGAAGAAAGAGAGAAAGCCGGCGGCATATGAAGGTCCGCTCTTACTTCAAATTTATTTCGAATTTTCTTTTCTGCACTTATATAATTTTATATCTTCACTCTTAACTTCTATAAGTATTCATTCATATTTCTTTTGCCAGTTTATATTTTTCTGGCCGGAATATTATTTTTTGGCCTATTTCTTCTTTTTCATAAGGTTATTGTATTTTTCTTGGAATTTTATGTCCTTACTTTCTCTCAATTATATCCTCAGTTATATTCAAACCATAGGTTAGTTCGGTAAGTTCATGTCATTTTATGGATAAATTTCACTTATTATATAGAGCTTACAAAACGGTAGCCTCACCACCCAGACTTTTCTCAATAAATATAATATATTTAGTGAACTTTTAGGTTAACGGAAGCTTATTACTAGTTATCTTCAGAGAACCAACGTAGAAGGAGTAGAAAATACTAGTTTACTATCCATATTTATTAATGAGATGGAGGGTAAAACAAGATGTTAATAAAACACCTGTATTTAAGGTTGCAAACCATTTAGGTCTCTTTAATACAAGTAAATAGATCATTTATTGATTACAACACACACTCGTTATATTATCATTTCATTGTCACTACAGATGATTATATAAATTACACTCGACAAAACCAAAAACTAAGATATGGTTTAAATTAATTCCTATTAGTTCGAATGGTTAAAATATAAAGTAATTTAATCAGCATTCAGTGTAGAAGTACACCTGGTTAACAGACCTAACTCCTATAACAAATGAAAGTGCTAATTGGTAACACCAACATTCATGTGTTCAATACTTAACCTGATAACTATATGTTTCTGCTAATTAGCCCAACCCACAGATATCATTACTGCTTAATATATATAAAAAGATCAATGGACGGACAAGACTGAGTCCACTGTTAGCTGGAGCAGCTACATGACGCCACACAGACAGCCGAAGTTTTTCGCCATGAGCCGGGTAAACTCTTCGGTGCAGTGTCTCCCCACGGTGTTCCTGTAATTTTTGTTCCCGATTTATTCGCCATATTAAAGCATATCCTTCTGAGAACGGTCTTGCCTTATAAGTGGCTACAGCACCTCGGTAGGTGAAAACATGACAGCCTGGAGATGATGAGAAAGGAAAGTCAATGAAGCGGTCAATGTCTAAATCTAAATACTCATAACTATAGTCTGGCAGCAATACAGACGACACTTACTTTTACTGGAATTACTTGGCACACAGACTATTTCACTATGTTAAAACATGAACACTGATATTCACAAAATCGATTAAGTTAAACTGACTTAACATGTATGGCGGGAAACAATCGTTCATATTACCTGTAAAATGCATTTCAGAGGAAGAGTCGAGCGTGATTCTCCTTGTGCATTCGTATATATAGGAGCTCAGTTCCGCCTACGCATACATGCTAGAAAGGCTAATCACAACAACAACAGAAATTTACTTTACTTGGTCGTTGTACACTAGCTATGATGTACTCGCAGCACATCATTGTCATCCCTAAAAACTTTAATCTATATTACGCTACATAACATTCAAATCCACCGCTCTTGTAGAACCCCAGAAAAACGGGAAACATGGGATGCTGATAACTCACTTACTGAATGTTTATGAATCATTTATTGAATTGTACCCAGGTATGGGTATATATTATTATGTATGTACCATAACATTAAGAAGAACTCAGTGTACCATAAGGGCAAGGTGGAGATCGTGTTTGAAGGTCATACTTTTTGTTGCCCAGAACGATAGGTGAACATATAGCTACTGCAGGTATCCGAGAAATACATACAGAATATCTGGAAAAAGGATAAATGTATCAGACCTATAGAAGTGTTGAAGCGATCCAGAAACTATGGCGTACCACGCCAGGAAAATATGACGCTGGCTTTGTTCGGGGTTGGCGCCAGGCCCCCAGGAACTGTCGCAAACCAGAGCCGTACTTTTTAGTAAGCAATTTAGAGTCAAGATATGTATTTATAAGGCATAAGGTCACACAAATAGGAAAAGTGTTCATGTGGAAACCATAAGAAATCGAAGCGGTACCATTAAGGAAACTGCATGCCGAGTCAGTATGAAGTGCAGGGCATTATCATTAGTGTCGTCTGTCTTTTTCACCGAAACAGGTCAGTGAACTTATCGCTATTCAGCTCCCTAAAAAGACTTATCTAGCAGTTTGTACATCTTAAACCTTGCCCATGTTATAAAAAGCAGTAGTAATGTGTTAGGGTGGGTGATAATGGCCTATCAGGTATTATTTAGTGTCATCCGTCATCCGCTCCACAACGTCGGCCATTACTCCGTGAAGGCTGCACCAGACGATTAGTACGCCATTATGCCCTTCACTGTGAACCTGTGGGGTTCCCTGCATATCACCACCAGGACTTGGAGCCCATAATAGTATGTTTTGAGAAGATTCGCGGTCGCTACTTGGAGTGACCTAGTGTCATGATCGTAATGACGATAACCTGTTAAACTAATGATCCATATTACGCTTACACGTCCACAAAACCTTCTGAGTCTCCCCAGTGAAATGTCGTCCGTTCTCTGTTTCTTTTGATGACGTCATCGAGTTGTCATGCGTGTTTGTTGACCGAAGATGTAAACTCTTCTGCTACCGAGACCCTAGAGACTTTTTTCACCTATGATTAGCAGAGACTCTGATAATCATAGCGAAATTGGTAGGAGTCATCAATTAGTTTGAGGAAGTATTTACGTTCTAAATAATGTCCCTTGAAGCGCTGAGTTCGTAAACCGTAAGAAGCCACATTTCACTAATGTCCCTATTCCGCCCAGACCAGGCTTCAGAAGCGTGAATGACGTAATCCAAGCGTCTGGGAGATGTCTGAGGTCCAGCGGAGTCGGTGTCCCAAGAACCCCGACCGTCAGAGGCTCCATCAAACCATGGGCCCCATACGGCCAGTCCCCCAACACCATGCCCCGTGCAGAACCAGAATTGCAAGCCCCACAAACAACTGCCAGCCCCATTGGTGGATGAGTACAGTACATAACTCGGTGGGCTACGGAAAAGAATCCACCGGAATTATTGGAGTTATTGGAAGGTGCACTTGGTGATAGACCCCATGGCGGCCGCTGGAGTTGTTGCCCTGGGTATTAAGTTAAAGACGCAGGTCACTCGGTTTTCACGGGCTACGCAAAAGGTGAGAGCAGGGAAAGTTTTGTGTGTACACCCGGTAGTGGTGCAAGTAAATTACCCGAACATACCGAGTCCCATTTTGGGTGCATACAACGCCTTTCTTCAACCATTTTGTGTTTAATAAACATTGTATTTGTATAACCATGATTCACCCATAGTACTTCACCTCGCTGTTCTTTCCCCAATACTCGATACTATAAACATGCACCCATGGCCTTCCAACCTCACGCTACCAGGTCTGAGTATCATCGAAGTTGTTAAGAGTGCCAATCCTCCAGGGCAGCAACAGTTAGCGCCTACAAATGGTGGCCTCATGGTCTGGCAGTAAGTAGTAAAGCAGTCCCCGCCTCCTACACATATGGTGACACGGTGATGTAAATGTACATGGTATCAGATGTAGGAATGATCAGATATCAGGGTTGTTTTAACTTAAAGATTTTGTAATAACCATTTCTCTCTGTACAGGTACCCAACCATATCACCGTAACTAATGAATATTTCAGATTGCTAATGATTTGTTCCACAATTTTTCCAGCTTACAATAGAGTTTGCAATTCTTGCAAAAATATTTTTTTTGTGGTTTTATAAATAGTTGGAAAAGAAGTTCACGTAAATACTTTTACTTGAGGTTAGAAGAAACAATTGCCTCAAGGAAATTAGGAAATCTGTTTTAAAGTAAAGTGTACAATAAAGTGTGAATACTTGTACGTTCAGTGTATTGGAAAGTGCCTGGAGAAACAGAGTTCAGCTGCCTAACTATTTTCTTTTATATTCTTTGTGAAATCTGAGAAAAGTAAGTTGGTTGTATATCAAGGAAAATATTTTTTTTTTTGGGGGTGCCTTTCTACACTGGTAATATAGCAATTGTGGTGATCACTTGATAATACTTTGATATTGGCTAAGACAATGAGCAAAACAGTAACATCTGCCGTGTTTAGAGTGTACACCCAAGTACTGACTTAGGTTATGTAACTGAGTGTTATTTTGAAATTGTGACATATTTTGGATGTACTTTGTTTTGATTTCATTAGAAGTGTTTTTAGTTCTCAGTTGACATCAGTTTTGACAAGTGAATTTATTTGTATAATGGCGTAGTTGTGTTATATTTCCTATATTGTATTTTTGTGTTTTATTAGAGTGTGATTTTAATGCCAAGGGCATTAGTTCTAGCAGTGTAGACTGACAGGCATGGTCAGTAAGTGTGTTTTATGTTTATTTGAGATATAATATACATGTATAATTTCAGCAATTGCTTTGATGGGTTGAGGACTCTTGTAGATATGGACATCTGTGAAAGAATGCAATCTTTGAAAATTGATTGATGAAAGTACATGTAAGGACCCCATTTGCAGTACAACAGAGTACATTGTGAAGTGATAACAGTGTTAAAATCATTGCATTGAAAAGACAGTGAATACTTGTTGAGCACTCTAGGGGACAGTCTCGTGAAAGTATTAAGTCGATTTTATTTTTTTTTTTGTGAGCAAGACTCAGTAAGGAAATGCCATTGGTTCTTTCTTTTGAAATTGCTTGATTTTCAGAGCACAGTGTAATTTGGGAAGAGTTATCACAGTGTTGCACCCTAGCAGAGATTGACAATAACAAGTACATTTGCCTTTGAGTGTGCACAGTAAGTTTGTCTTGGAAAGTGACAAAGAGTACAGTGATGTTTTCCTCGTAATTCATCAGTGAAGCAGTGCAAGTAAAAGTTCACATTCCAGTATTATCACTAGGGAGTAAGCTGCTGAGCAGTATTTGTGCAATAATTTTGGAACAGTATTTCAAATGTTTTTTGAGTATTAGAAGGACAGTTAGCAGTATTCCGTTTGATTTTGAAGGTGTGTCTGTGGTTGTGTAGTTACAGTAAGGTGTTGTGTAATTCCAGGCATGATGGCAGTCACAAGAGAGCAGAAAGGCGGGCAATCAGCTCAGAACCTGTGTCCAGTTAAGTTGATGTAAGAGTTGAGAAGGATGTAGAAAGAGACGGTTCATCTGGTGAATGACACCCAGGTCTTCAATTAATTAATTGTTGGTGGCATCAGGGACGGCTGATGGACAGGGGAGGTGTAGAAGGGAAGAGTAAGGAAGGCCTGTCTTTGCTAGTTATGTGAGAGGCTGGCATCAGTGTTGCCGAGATATCTTTAAAGGCTGTAGACCTTGACGGAATGCATTGGTTGTTGATAAGCATGGCAAAGGAGTGTTTTGCATATATTTGTGTTGCAATTTGCGCACAACCTTGTAAGTGAGAGAATGCCATGCCTTGCATCAGTAAGTGCCAGGAAAAGTAAGTATGTTCGTTTGCCCATGGGAGGTGAATGTGCATTAAACGTTTTGTATATGTAGGTGTTTCAGGAATTTTTTTTTTTTTTTCGGAGAGGGTTGTCAATTTGCAGTAAGACATGTAGATGGAAGATGGATTGGCTGTTATGCAATCATCTGATGGCATTGTTACCAGCTGGAGTAAAAGATACCAGTTGTGAGTTCTCAAGTTTTAAAAGGCCAAGTCCTGTGGCCAGGCTTTTCGTGTCGGTATAGAGTCGGTTCGTGACTTTTAGGTTGGTCGGGCATTTGCTACGGCACTGATTTCTGCTAAAATGGCAATGCCAAAGTACAGACAGTTTTCGGCTCTTGGTTGTGTTTCATGGGCGACTGCTTGCTTTTATACATCGTATTCGATTATCGCTGCTCGTTCGATCCTTTGAAGTTTATTTCACGATAAATGATACGTTTAAAGTCATCTCAATCTACTACTTCGACTTGATAGTCCGTTTATTCATGTCTCAGCTGAGTAGTTCAAGCAAATCTCAGTGGCAAAAACGAAAGAAGCATTTGATCAATCTCCCCTAAGTGAAACCTTGATATAAGAAGCCAGGACTCCAGAGAGTGTATTGTGTAACAAATTTTTATGTTATGCATGTAACCCCATTTTTATTCAATGTATGTATATTACTTACCTGTATTTGTTTCCCTATTTGAAGTGTCCTGATGATAGATTTTTTTTACTACCTTTATCCCATGTATGTAACCACTGTGTTCTCTTGTTTTTTATGCCTTTTGTGCCAGATGCCTGTAATTGTCCTGAGAGATGTTTTGGTTATGAGCAAGATAGACAGACACCATGCTGAAAGGTAACAGTTGTTTAAAAGAATCTCTGTAACTACTACATGTTTTCTGAACCTACCGCGATAATATGAATCTTGGGAAGAGGAGCTTGTTAAGATTGTAATGACGGCTAACCTGTTAAACTAATGATCCACATTACGCTTATATGTCCATAAAACCTTCGGAGTCTCCCAGTGGAAATGTCCTCTGTTCTGTTTTTGATGATGTCATCGAAGCGTTGAGTGTTGGAGTTGACCTAAGTTGTAAACTCTTTTCTTACACGGTGATCTCGAACTCTTTTACCTATGATTAGCAGAGACTTGATAATCATAGTAAAAATTGTGGTAGTGGAGGTTAACTGGAGGAATTAGCATATTCTGAAGGGAACCTTTGAAATCTGCTCCTCGGTGTTGTAGCAAGCATGCTATGCGGTTGGGATCTGCTGCTGGTCCAAACTTTTTGTAATCAATTTAATTTGCTTTTGATAGCTCAGTCAGAGCATTGCTTCTAGAAGATATAGGGAATGAAACTGAGTTCGTGCCCCAGTTTCAAACCGTCAGAGTGTTACAATAACGTAATTCAGTGAAATGGTTGAGCAGGTGAATCCGGACTTTAGCGTGGGGTGGAAGGCGTATGTTGGTTAAATCAGTGAGCCGCCACGCTTTCCTCCCACAGGTAGGTTACTCTACCTTCTCCAAAGTTGTAATTGGCCATTTTGAAGTGACGGACCTACTCATTAGTTTATTTAGCAAGTGTTACAGTATGAGTTAATGGGGCTTTGAGTGGAAGTATTTTACGTTTCTAAATAATGTCCCTTTTGAAGGCCACGAGTTCGTTATAAGCCGTAGTAAGCCACACTCCTCCCACCTCAAGCACTGAGGTCCCTATTGCAGCCTAGACCGTGGTTCAGAAGCGTGAACGACGTGATCCACTAGTCTGGGGAGATGTCTGAGGTCCAGTGGAGTCGGTGTCCCTGTGAACCCTATCACAGAGGCTCCACTACTACCTGCGGGGCCCCATAGCGGTGTTCCCTAACACCATGCACCCGTAGAACCAGAATTGTCAAGCCCCACAAACAACCGCCAGCCCCATCACAGATGAGTACAGCACATAACTCGTGGGGCCAGCAGGTGGTGGTGTTAGTCCAACGGAATTATCGGAGTTATTGGAAGGTGTCACTGGTGATGAGATCCCATGGCAGCCGCTGGAGTGTTGCCCTGGGGTATTGAGTGTTATACTGGCAGGTGCCACTGGTTTTAATGACTACTGCGCTGTGAGAGTTATGTGTGTTTTGGTGTGTGTACACCCGGTAGTGGTGCAAGTAAATTGAGCCTGAGGGCATGGTACCGGGAATTTCTATTTTGGGCATACAACGTCTTTCTGTAACCATTTTGTGTTTAATAAACATTGTATTTGTATGGGTCTATGATTCACCTATAGTATTCACCGTGTTTTTTCCCTAATACTCGATACTATAATTACATGTACCCATGGGCCTTCGTCTCACGTCACGCTACCAGGTCAGAGTATCAACGAAGTTGTTAAGAGTGCCAAGTCCTCGCAGGGTGGCAGCTTGTTGGCGCCACACAAATGGTGGCCTCGTGGTTCAGCAGTAGTAGTAGCAGCCCCGCTTACACTAGAATACCAGGCGAGAAAAGCACTGAATAATCACTTGTGAGTAACCCCTCTACTCACCAAGAATGTGCGAACGAGGTGCCTTGTATGTGTACCTCGAAGTATTAAGGAGTTCCATACTTGTAGGTGTGGAGTGTAACTGGGGTGAGGTAAGGTGGTGAAGTGGTGCTGTAATGTGGCGATGGTGCTATTTTGTAACCTAGGTGCTATATTTTACAGGTGGAGCCGTCTGTTGTGTTTGGTGTTATGGTAAGAAGGAATTACCGAGGTAAGGAGGTCATGATTGTTATGATGAATGAGTATAATGTATACGCCATTACTGTAAGACGTATATTGTTGGGCATGTAACTAAAATCATAGTTGTTCTTCTGAGGAAGGCCAACTCTTCTTGTATTTTGAAGGATGCAATATGGTTCTATAAAGATAAAATTAGTTGAGACATATTCGATATTTTACCCTTCTTCCCACTATCGATTTGGTCAATGAAAAACCCAACCTAATGCCTAGCTTACTCTGCCCGCTACCTAACGAGCTACTACTGTCCAGAGGTGGTCTGTGGCAGCGACCTTAAAATTAAGACTAGAGTTAAGTTATCCCTTAGAATTAGTGACCCCAGAATCTGGTAGTATAATGAACGTCAGTGTCACGGGTCGGGTTAATTTCTATGTCTATTGTTATAATCTAATCAGAGATTGTGTCAGGAAAGTGAAATGGAGTTAAACATGCAGTAACAACTCTACTTAATTAAAGAACCACAAACCACAGCCAAGAAATTCTTCCTGGAGATAGCCGTTAGGTTTTGGAGATTTTGAGTTTGACAGAATCTTTTCAGGAGATTAATGACTTTCTATAATAGACACCTGACACTAACTCAAACTACAAACATCAGATTCTCCAATGTTTGGGCATCAAAATATCTAACTACAGTAGCACTTGAAGCTCATGGCTATCCCCAAGGACGATATAAGAATATGCCAATCTTATTGACAGACTTGACACTCACCACTTGACAAGTTTTACCAACCATAAAGACATTTGAAGCTTTCAACATCACTCACAATGGATCTTGAATGTTCCAACTGTAATTAGACATATTTAGTTGCTCAACATATGCAACCACAGTTGTATCAAATTCCGTGTCATTATACAAAGGAATAATGAAGTCTCGGTGCACTCTAAGATTGGAGAAAACGGAGGACTCAGGCGTCCTGAAGCGATGAGAAACGGACTTCTTAGACGGGGACTCAAATAAAAAAGCATAGCTACATGTTTAGTGGGCTATTGAGTAATGTGAATCGTCTGATTTTACGTTAACTGACGTACGACCGTGGTCATTACATAAGGACATTAAAAAGGACTAAGAACACCTCGTGGAGTACCAAGATTGAAGTTATTGTAGAGCTACATGCCCCTTAAATAAGACATGGGAGGTTTGTTCCGGAGGTATCCACGAATCCATCTTAAAAATTACCTTTAATGCCGAAGTCTACCAACTGATCTCGGATAATATCTCTATTTGCAACATCACAGGCGCTTAAGGTCGATGAAGGCTACGACACTCATAGAGGAGAGGCGAGTATAGAGTTTCAGAAGACAGTGATGCGTATTCCTTTGTGGTAGGAAACCATACACATACTGGGTGAGAGTTTGTCCTCCAACCGAAACATGAGACGGGTAAGGAGAATGCGTTTCATCACCTTGGTGAAACAAGAGGTGAAATGGGTCTGAATTTGGCAGTGCTACATTTGGGAATGGGTTCTTATTGTGCTGGAGGTCCTGGCATTGGGCACATACCCCGGCGGAGACAGAGACTGTAAAGCAGAAGGGTTGCTGGGACTTTAGGAGCAAACCGAGAGCAGTTGCCTTACCCTGAATAAGCGCAGACGCCGCAGTTCCTCCTCGTTATCTCCACCGTATACTCTTCATTGACCAGCAACCGCCGCCATGAGACGGAGTACACGGAGATTTGACTAGGAGGAGAGGGCTTCTTGAAATGATCCTGTAGATTACGGGCTTGGGAGTGTTCTGACCACGTTTCGACAAGATCTTGTACGTACTGCTTGATGTTATATATATGTATGTTGATATACTGCCTATTGAATATATATATTATATATTATAATACTTCTTACCAAAGTCCAGAAAGTGTTTAGGCTTGTGTAAACACGAAATGTATTCAAACACGTTATGACTTAGAAGACAGAGGAATAAACAGCCAGCCAGACAGATCATGTGACTCATCATTCTCCCCATTAAAAACGCAAGATACTACACTGGCGGCGGATGATTCTGAAGTGTTGAGTGGGGCTCATGAAGAGAGGATAGTGACCACTGAAGGGAAGGCTACTCTGAACCTGGAGAATTTAAGTGAAGGAAACTAGCCATGGCTGGCGTCGGTGGATGCATCAATGACAGTGGGGAGTATGATGCAGACAAGAAGATTTCACATCATATTGTGAGAGAATGGACTTCTTCTTTCTAGCACTGAATTAATGGACGACGGTGGGGATCCTAAGAGAAAGATGTGAAGAAAGGGAGAGCAATCTTTTTGACAGAGAGTAGGGCTAATGTTTATTCTACTCTGGTCAATCTGCTTGCTCAGACAAACCCAAAGACTCCTCACTGATTCAGATTCACCAGATTCTGAAGCAACATTTTTGAACCTGCTCACTTGAGATCGCTGAAAGTTACAGATTTGGCACAGAGATAGAAATTAAGGAGTGAATCAGTAAGCCAATTATGTAGAAGCTTTGAAGAAGTTATCGCTTTTCACTGTAACTTTGGACAGTTCTTGAACCGAGCTCTAAGGGGCTAGGTTTGTAATAGGCCTTGAATTATGAAAAAATACAGAATAAGTTAATGAACACCACTAACTTAACATTTGAAAGTGCATGTCAGATAGCTACAAGCATGGAATTGGCCGAGAAAAACACCGGAGAATTTGTTCCCATGCACAAACATTAAACAGTTAGCAATGGTAGCTCAGTGTACGTAACTGTAGCTAAAAGGAATATCAGTATGCCACAAACAAGGAACACATGCTTTGATTTAAAATGTAAGAGTGCCGAGGAAACATGAAAGCTTTTCAGTGTAAGTTCAAGAATCAAATATTTACAATTGTCAACGTATTGGACATATTGCTCCTGCTGTAAGAAGTGATAAGATGAAGTATATGCCGTTGAAGGTGGAGAGAAAGAAATGAAAAAACAATGTTCATAAGAGAGTGTTAGTAATTTTGGATCTGATAATGAGGAGAGTGCCCATGTGTTTACTAACACACCAGTCTTGAAGAAAGTTAACATAGATTATAAATATGGACTTATTATTATTAATGACACACCTGCTTAACCATGGAAATGGATACTGCAGCTGATTTCTCCATAATGAGTAAAGATATGTATGATGGAAAAACTATTTGCGCATGTGCCTTTAGAGAACTCAGGTGTCAAGTTGAACTTTACTGGAGAGATTTTGAACACAGAAGGTAAATTAGAGTGTGAGGAGTGAAATTACAAATCCAAATTTAAAGTTACCCATTAATTATAGCTAGTTATGTGAATTAGTAACTTTGTTAGGTAAGAACTTTAGTTGTGTGAACTTAGAGATGGACGCAGGAAGGAGATATTTAGTGTTAGAATGTGTAACAGTATTCAGGTGTGAGAAATTGTGAAAAATACAGATTTTATTTGCAAGGACAGGATGGTATAAAGGGATATGAAGCTCATATCACCATTGACAAAAGATGTTACACCCTTATATGCATTGAAAGGTGTTGAGGTTGAAGGAATTAGACAGACTTGTGAGTGAGGTGTGTGAAAACCGCCAAGAGCAGTGAGCTGCTCAATAGTAGTGTACCTAAAAGCTGATAAATCTGTTGGAGCTATGTGGTGATTATAAAGTTACCATTAACCAAGCTGTTGAGGATGAGCAATATCCCTTACCCACATCTCAAGATTTGTTTGCTGCACTAACAGGTGGAACCATTTTCACTAAGTTAGACTTATCGCAAGCATATGCTCAGGTCTCTGTTGATGCTGAAAGTCAACAGTACCTTACCATCAACACTCATAAGGATTGTGTATAAGTTCAAAGGTTGCCTTGTGATTGGTGCGTGCACCAAGTTATTTCAGTGCATCATGAAAAGTGCTGTGAGTCTTCCCAATGTATTTATGTTTTCAGGGTGATGTCCTTGTGTTGACAGTGACATCCAAAATCATGTCAAAACCCTAGCCACAGTATTCGAAAGATTGTTGGCACACAATGTCAGGCTCAACAAGGCAAATGTTCATTCTAGCTAAGTAACTTATCTTTGGCTACAAAGTGAATGCCCAGAAGGGCTGAGACCTGTAGAAGATAAGTAGGAGCCATAGTAAATTTACCTGCTCCAAAAATATCAATTGAATTAGAAAACCTAGGTATGATACAGTATTATTCATCGGTTTTGGCCTCTGCAAGACTAGCTAAAGGGATACCATGGAAATGGAATACGAAAGTGCAACTCAGAAGTCATTTGGTGTAAAGCTGCTCTTCTAGAAGACAGTGTTTTGGTCCACTATGATACCAGTAGAACACTAAAGCACTTGTGATGCATCAGGCTATGGATTGGAATTGCTGTCATAAGTCATAATGGATAGCAATGAAGAAAAGACCCGTACGCATATACTCGAACTCTTACCCAAAGCGAAAAAAATTATGCACAAAATGAAAAGAAACTTTGTCTATCATATTTGGGTAAAGAAATTTCACCAAGTATCTGTAGCGGAAGGAATTTTGTTTTAATAACCCGATCACAAGCCTCTTCAGCAATTTTGGTCTAAATCACCTGTTCCTACACTTGCTGCCTTAAGAATGCAGAAATGGGCTCTGATATTGTCGGCATATGACACTGAGATACAGTACAGACGTTCAGATGATCATTCAATGCAGATGCGCTTTGTCAAAGGTTGCTTGGTAGTGGATCAAATGATGGAGTAAGGCTAAAGGTTTATGCTGTAACCATGATATGAAGATTTTCCAGTCACCTCCGGAATGATTGCTCCTTAGAAACTAGGAAGATGTTGTATTAGGAAGAGTCCTGGAGTATACACTAAATGGATGACCAGAGATTTGCTCATCACTTAGACTCAGCCGTATCATTTAAGGAATGTGGGCTATCAGTAGAACAGGGATGTGTGTTGTGGGGTATGAGGGTGTTAATTCCACAGTCATTTTAGGGCAATTTTGAATGAACTGCATTTTGAACATCAGGTATGTGCTATGAAAGCACTGGCCAGAAGTTTTATTGGTAGGCCTAAACTGGATGGCGAAATAGAGAAATGATGGTACGTGAGGTACTCTGTTTGTCAGAATGTTGGGGTATGCCACCTTTTACCTTTGAAAACCTGGAAATGGCCTACCGTCCCAAAAGAGTACAGTGACTTCTGTGATAAGGAACAGACAAATTTCTTGTATTAATTGATAGTCATTCAAATGTATTGATGTTAGCACATATGCAGTACACTAATGCTGGTAGCACCATTGATAACGTTAAGGAATTAATGTTTGCGCGAACATGTGGAATACCAGAAAGAGGTAGTTTCTGACAATGATCCTCCATTCAATCATCGGATTAAAAACTTCTGAGATTCAACAGAATTGTACTTTCATTACCTATCATCCTGCCTCTAATGGTGCAGCTGTGAGAGATCAGTTAAAGTGCAAGATGCACTTTCCAAGCAGGTAATTCAAGGAACTGTGAGAAATCAATGAAGCACAGACTAGCAAATTTCTTACTCAGATACAGAACCATACATAGTGTGACAGGATGTACTCCTGCAGATTTAATACGGTGAAGAGCAGTTACAAGAAACAAAATTAAAGTTTAAAGATTAAAGCCAAGTCTGTTTGGGAAGTTATACAGAAGAGAAACAAGCTCAACAAAAAAATTTATCATGATAAGAGTTCCAGTGAAAGAGCGTTCAGGTAAATGAAAGGGTGAGGGGAGTTAGGGTATCAGCTAAGATTATGGTACTACAAAGTGGATAACTGATAATGCTGACAAAATTATGGATCTAGGACTATTTAGTGAAATGTGGTAACTCTTGAATATGTTCGTGGATCTCATCATTCAGGCACATGACGAGATGAATGCTAGCACAGGACGCAGTGATAAACTTGACTCTGATTTCAGATGATTATCATCATGGCGTGAAAGAATGATGTTTCCCAGCATCCACTCACTGTGTCAACTGATTGTAGTGATAAATATGTCTGTCACTGATATTGCACAGAGTGCAATTGAAAACCCCTCAAACTTGATGGAGGGAATAGTCCTAGAAGATCAAACAGAGTTAGGAGACCTGTAATTAGAATTAGACCTCTAATTATCTGAATTGTAGACAGGCCTTTCAAAACTGTTTAGTTAGGAGATATATTTGTTGTGTTCATATTCTCTTCCTTTTCCTGCCATATGTATAATTCTACTTAAGTTTTTGTTTATTTAGGATTTGTACAGCAGCCATATACTGAAAGGAGAAATAGTGTTATATATGTATGTTTAAATGCTGCCTTTATTGAATATATATATTATATATTATGGTACTTCTTACCAAAAGTCAGAAAGTGTTTGAGCTTGTGTAAACACGAAATGTGTTGAAGCAAGTTGTAACCAGAACAGAAGATAAACAGCCAACCAGACAGATCATGTGACTCGTCATTCTCCCAGTCGTAACGCAGATACTACACTGGAACCTGTAATGAGGGCACTGGACTTAATAGAAGGGCACTCCAGGGCTTTTCTTGACCACCTTGTTGATGGTTCATCGTCGTGATGGTTAATGTTGTCTGTGAGATTATGATTCAGTCCGAACAATTTGTTGGAGCAATTAGAGCATCCTTGGATAACTGGTACTGGTGGAGACGGTCAGGGTCGGTTCACCTTGGAATGAGGTATCCTCCACGTCTTTCCGCCTGGAGGACACGTTCACCAATGGTCAGGCGAGCCTTCCAGCGATGTTTGATGTGTGGCAGACAAACGTCGTGACTGGGAAGTAATGTGACAGAGACGTAGTGACTGTGGAAGTAATGTGTGGAAATCAGGGTTAGACTTCTCCGGCGACTTTAAATCGAATGTGAGGGGAAGGTTAGATATGTACGAGATGTAGGTAGGACAGTACTTCAGGGATGGTAATACAGGTATGACTCTGGATGGGGAGGTCCAGCTGGAAGTGAGTAATGGAGGCTGAGGCTGAGAAGACTATGGGATCAGGATGCCACTAGTCCAAAGTAATGATGTGATCAAGGTTACCTCCAGTGATTGGCCCAGTATCCCAGCTGAGACAGCTGAAGGCGGATGCACTTAAGAAGACGAATCCATTTTGGTTGAGATTAGGGAGGTCAAGCTCAGGGTGTCGAGCGTTGAAATCTCCCATGTAGATCAAGTCAGAGATCGGAGGTGGAGGAAGAATTTATCCTGACAGGGGCAGACGTCTTGACCTCAGCAAGGTCCCAGTCGAGGTGGTCTGGTGACCTCGGCTAGCCAACGTATTTTGTATCAACCGGGGTTTTCTTTGAAGAGGAGTTTGATGGAGTCAGCTCGGAGGGTCAAAGCTGGAGGTATACTGCAAGAGCGGGATGGAAGCGAACAGAGTTGCCCTAGAGATGGGATGCCCGTGGGCTGGAAACTGCGTGTTCCCAGTTCGGCGGGTTTCCGTCTGTTGATGCACGAGGACCCACGTGCTGAGAAGCATAAGCCTCTGTATTCTTGGGAGTTTGGGATGCAGGTGAATTCTCTGTCACTGTCACTGTCTGAAGTGGACTAAGGGCGTTTGGTGGCGGCAGAGGCGGCGGCTAAGCAAAACGGAGGACCAAACTTCCCCGGGTGGCATATCCTCGTCGCTTAGTGCTAGGTCGGCCTCCAGGTCGACAAGGGTGACAGGTTCAGATACTCTGAGCACCACGGGCAGAGCTGATTTGCGGCAATGTTACCACAGCGTCGCTGCCCCGACACAGAGTGGTGGAGCAGGTTGGTTGGTACTAAGGTTGGTTGGGCAGTTTGTAAATACGTCATACTACGCCACAGATCCAGACAGGAAGTACAGATATTTTTATAAAAAAATTCTGTCTTAATCCAGCAACTTAAAATTTCATAGTGACACTGTGATGATAACTGGGCTCTTACTGTAGTTCTCTGCACAGACTGAAAATAGTTGATTCTTTAAATTTGGGAATTGTAGGACCTCTCACTCAGCCTTTGTTGACGTTGCACGGTGCAAATGTCTCAGTGTACACTGGAGGATAATACATGTTACAATAATGAGAGGCAAATTATTATAAGCGATTAAAGTCTACGGCACCCGGTGATGATGGAATAACATTTACTATCCTTAGCTGTCTGGCTGGTATTATAGAAGGCCCCTGTTTAACCTGTTTAATATAACTTATAATGGAGGTTGTATTGTAGCATAGTGTATGTAAGTTGTCAAATTTCTCTTTGTGTTTGTATTTTTTATTTGTTAGGCTCACATTCAGCTTATAATGAAAGAGATCTCGTACTATGGATGGAGGTGAGAGGAAACTCACAATGGCGTTTTCTATATACAGTATATATATTATATGTACAATGCAGTGCTAAGTTGCTGTGTGGTGAGGGCTTGTTGAGAGGAGGTCTTGTCTGTTTTTGTTTTTGATATGCAGGAATATTACCACTGCTGGGATAAAACACCAGCATCTCTTTAGTTAACTGTATCTCCACCACTAGAGTGGGGGTGGATGCTCAGTAAAACCTTAGGGTTTCTTGGTGATTTAGTTGGTTCATTTTGTCCAAACTACTCTGCCGTGATAGGGGGTTTAATGTTTCTCTATTCTTTGCTGTTCAGAAGTGCATCTGTAGAATGTTTTCTGCAGTATGAGGATTTCATCTCCGCTATCTGACCTTACCTTCGCTGCTCTGCTGGTACTTGTACAATGATTTCTGCCGTTATCAGTCTCAGTCAGTGAAGATAAACTTCTTCCTTCCGTCTGTCCTTCCACGAGTGGTGGTCTCTCTGTTTCTTGACCAAGATATTATCACTTTTGGCCGATCGTGATGCTGATTGTTCAATCTTCCATGTTTCTATATTATATGATGATTCTGATCTTCTTTATCTGCTTTCTGACTGGGCGGGATGTTCATCTCAATCATTTGCGATCTCAACATCAGCTAATTCGTTTCTGGGTTCGATGTGACAGGCTCAGTTGATGATAACTGCCAGTCTTTGGTTACCATTGGCTTCAAAACAAAGGATATTAGGATAAATCTTTATCCCTAGGGTCTCTGTCTTATAATTAGCCTAATAGTATATCATGGTCAGTGTGTGTGTATTACAGCATGTATTGACTCATTTGGATGTATAAGGGCTCTCCAAGTATGGCTAGCTCAACTTACAAGTAGAGCATCATACAGTTCAAAGGACGTATGATATTATTTTTTGCCTTCTATAGTGAAGACTCACTCTATAACGTATGCTACGTTAAAACCTCTACAGACCGTCTGTATACCCTTTTAACCTTGATATTAAAACCTTGCATGTTTCTCTCTGCTACCGTAATTATATGATTACAAGTCAGTCTTTCTTCTCAGTGTAGAATGTAGAACTTTGCTGGCGAGGACTTTCAGTGGATGCTCTTAATCTAGTTTCATTATATATCAGTCCTTTGCTGAGGATTATGTCTTTCAATTTCAGTAAGATTTGTCAGATGGCAACCGCCGTGTTTCCGTATTAAAGGTAAACTTTCTATTAAGTTTCGGTGCATAATGACAAGTCCATTCTTGATGTATGCTTCCTTACGGTAATCAGTTTTGTTGCAAACGCAGTAATCGTTCAAAATCCTGGTTGTAGAGATATTTTAATTTTTTGTCCCACATAGGTTATACGACAGCTCTCCTTGGCGTTATTCTGGAAGCGCCTCAATTCCTGTTCTCAGATGAGTGTATATTATTGATATTTGCCGATCTATGACCCAGGAGGCGTCAGATGGAGTGCCTATGAAATTCTAGGATTTCACTACATGTCCTGCACCCACCTTGGTCCTGTCACTGGCTCATGCGCCCATTTTCTCTTATTCAGTCTCTTGGATGATTGTCTCATTAATTTGGGCATTATCAATCAAATGCCCAGGTATTTGTATACATTGACTGTTATTGGTGGGCAAGACCTTGTGTGTTTGCAGATTGTGTCCTGTACAGCTCATTGTGACCAATCCTCATGGTTTCATTTGCGGGATTGATATCTTGAGCCAAGAGACTCATACATTCTTCACTGATAAGTCCTAGTACTCTTTAGACTTTTTGCTGATCCTGAACTTTCTTCCCAACACACCTGCCAAGTGCTAAGTCATCAGAATAGCATAGCAATTTGGTACTATCTCTTGAAGAACCAAACGAGAATTTTATACGGATGTTGAAGAATTGAACTGAAATACTCCTTGGCAATTGTCCCATTTTTCTAGTCTCTGGCGGTGAGCCAACATGCATGCCGGCAACTCACTGTTCTGTTTTGAGAATGGTCAGCAATCCAAAACCAATGAGCATCCCTTAACGCCCGTTCTAACAGGTGGTTCTGTATTATTCCATTTGCCAGCTCTCAAAATGCTTTCTCTCTAGATCAAGGCCACTACATTTTATTTTGACCAATCGATCCAGGAGAGTGGCCAAACTGACGCAGTCTTTCTTTGGGAGACCTTTGGTGAATCAAAGATAATGTGATGTGATGGTCCATTTTCAGAGGAATCAAGTATGAGACCATCCTTTCATGGTTTGCCTGATGTATAACCAGTGATATTAGTCTAAAATTCTGAGATCATTGGGTTTGAATAAGACAATATTTTGCTTTTTTGGGCTGACAGGGAATCGTTGCATGCTAGCCAATCGTTGATATTAACTGTTATTGGAGGAAACAGTTCTGTAATTCTGCTGAGCAAGCCAGTTATCCTGCCAGAACGTCATATGCACTTTTCTGTGTCCCTTCTGATTTCTTCTATGATAAACGATTACTGTGGTATCAGTTTATTCAGTGCATGTCAGCTACTCGCCACCTCTCCTCCAGATATGCTTTTGTAAATAAAAAGTCTCCTTTAAGGTAGTTAGACTGATGTGACAGGCATTCTTTACACTCTGCAAAGCGATTACTTCCTACAGTGATGAAAGTGGGCCGGGACTCCTGAGCATTTTCTCTTGCTATCCTGGTTTTCCTCCAGAGTTCCATCAGGCTGGTGTGCTGATAAAGGTTGCACCACTCTGGCAGCCCTGGTACTTGTGGTGGCATCAGTGGACGGCAGCTCTCAAGAGCTTCCTCTCACAGGGGAGAAAATGCTGTCGAGATATATATTCTGAATATGTTGATTCTGTGATTCTCAATGTTCTTCTCACAACCTCGTCGTTGTGAAACAGTAGTCTTTGTAATTGTCTCACTGTGTTGGAATTTATTTTATGATGTGGGTTCCTCTGCCATGTGTAGCATCAAATGAATCTGTTTGGTGAAGTCAATATCTCTTCATGCTGGTTTAATCGTTCAGAATGATACCATGTTGGAGTCATCTTGATATAATTTCCAATATCTCCATCTGGGTGGCTCCATCCTCAAAGTAGTTGTCGTTGCAAAGTGGTCACTGGTCAGTTCATCATCTACCTCTCACTGAGCTACTGGAACGAGCTCAGTGGAGATGAATATAAGATCCAATGTTCCTCCTAGTATGTGTGTTGGTTTCCAAGTATTAATGAGTGTTATTTCTGGAACATCTATCAGCAGTTCCACTAGGTGGTGACCATCCTGGTTCAATGTTGTGGTCGGATGGATCGTTGGATGGTGGCGCATTGAAGTCCCCAGCAATGAGCAGAAGTTCCTGTGTTGCTTGTGACAGTAGTTCACCGGCTTCTAGTCGTTTGGGTGGAGGCTTATAGATGTTGTACAAGTGATCGTGGGCCCTTCGTGCCCGGTGGCGAGTATATTTGTACAGTATACCGAGGCGTGAAAGTTCGAACACTCCTGCATGGCTAGCGCGCAACCGCCGTCCTGCTGACAGCATACAGCGACATCGTTTTCTAGATGGTCGTGGTTGTTATAATCATGGTCGTGGTTGTTATAATCATGGTCGTGGTCGTTATAATCATGGTCGTGGTTGTTATAATCATGGTTGTGGTTATTATAATTGTAATGAGACGAATCTCACAAGAAAAGATTACATATAGGTAGAATATTGATAGTATAAGAGTATAAAAGAGAGGAAGATTTTGGTAGCGTGGCCGTGATAGATATTTGATGATGACTTACACTTATCGTATCTTATACGTCAATACACATCTATTACGTCTTAAGGGCGACTTCTCAAACACCGCTTCGTTACAACTCTTTATTAATTACGACAATGACATGGACACATTAATAACACCTTCTATTGAAGTTACTAGGACACTATATTTACGTTACTAGGATATCATATTACGTTACTAGACACTCTGATTCTCGGACACGAACATGAAATGAATACACTTCCCACGTAAGTAACTCATCCCATGGAAAGCTCTGACAAAAACTCACTTGACCTAGGGGAGGCCTAGCAGGTGGTCCTGGGTTGTCTCTATGGGAGACTGCTTAGCTGGGCACCGGTGTGTCGAGGGCAACTCGCTCCTGACCGGAGGCGACCGGAGGCGGCTTGCCTCCGGCCCCTGACTTCTCTCGAGCAGGCCTGGTGGTGTAGTAGCTGGCCCTTCCTCCTTACAAGACACACACTCTCTCTCTCTCTCTCTCTCTCTCTCTCTCTCTCTCTCTCACTCTGGCGGAGGGAGGACTAGGACGTCCTATATATTGGGAGGCGAGCCGTCAGGTTGAGCTGATCGGGGGGGCGGCGAAGGGTCTCCTTACATTTGCCCTCGCTAATGTAGGGTCAGGTCTGGACTTTTTCAGAGACTATAAGTTGTATATTCTGGAGAAATCTTCAGATGGGGCCGTGTGACATGAGAGGCCCTGGTTGATTTGTGGCCCCTTGAGTTGGGCTCCGAGGGTTACATTTGACCTGGCTAATGTGAGGTCAGGTCTGGACTTCTTCTGCGGTGTAGGTTATTGTGTATATTGGAAGAGAGTCGGCAGGTGCCTTCTTACATGTTTGTTGGGGCCGTGTGACATGGGAAGGGGAGCTAGTTGATTTGTAACACCCTTGAGCAGCCGCGAGGGATACCCTTACACTTGACCCCCCTAATGTCGGGTCAAGTCTGGACTGTTTCTGAGATGTAAGCTGTGGTCTGACAACCCATCACTACACCTCCCGCCAAGACCAAAGCTTTCATGCTCAGAGAACTGATGACACATTTAAAGTAGACAGTAACATCATGTGCAGTATCTAATATAGTCCCTGAGGCGATAATGCATCCTTACATTTTATAAATTATAACACTAGAGATGTATGTTTTTCTACTGGCATAGTTTGATCTGACAAAGCTTACTATACCTCCCGCCAAGATTAAAGCTTCTATGACAGGAGAAAAAAAATAAAATACATACACAGTAAGTGAACATAGAGTGATCTAAAGATCCTTTATATCTAGCATAGTGTCCGAGGCAAACTTGCAAATCACATTCTACAAACAAAAACAGGTGTTACATTGCCTAACCAGGCCGTGTCAAAATAAGAATTCGTCCCACTCAGTAGTATGTCTACAACATTGCATTTGGTAATACAAAACATTGATCAAATGAACTCATAGAAAAAGTGACTAATCTTTAAGAAAAAACATTCTTTGTAGTACATGTTAACAAAAATCAGAGAATGAAATACTTCAAAGTACATAAAAAAAAATGCTCCTACTGTTATGTTCTGGATAATAAGTTCAATATACAGGAGAGAACATAAACACCTGTATAGATTTTGTAGGTTCGATTTACTGGATCAGAGATATGTACACAAGGAGAGTAGCGCTCCTCAGCTTGGCTGCCTGTCAACTGCCTATAGACGACGTATGGCAAGTGAGACATTAGCAGCTTCCATACGTCGCCAGGCACATTAATTAAGCATGTGGGATATGGTAATAACATTGCCACACGCTGCTAGCTAGGCTGAATAAATAATACATAAATGGAGCACATACATAATATACATACATAATATATAATCCAGCATACATAATATACATACACCTACTTCACATGTTAGGGTGTTATATCTTTTTATTACACATCAACAACATCAACAATATCAGTACATTTGTTGGGTCCAGCATGGCTCAAGTCCTCCATCCAGCTGGTATCTGAAAATAAGGAATGCCGGCAGCACAACAGCGGTAGTCGGTTGGTCCTTCTGATTATCCACCTTTTCATCGTCGACTTTCTTCTGATGTCAGCACAGGACGTCTTCTGCCTTCTTTCGTCACATAGCACGTCTTTCTTTCTTCAATACCGCACTTTGTAGGTCGTGTCACCACATCTTCTGACTTCTTCACACTTCCTCCTGGTTTCTATAATATTCCAGATGATTTTTCTGTTCACCTCCGCTTCCTCTACGTTTAGAGCATTTTCATATTCCAGATGAATTTTTCTGTTCATCTGCGTTTCTTTATACATCTTCATTTTCATATTCCAGATGAATTTTTCTGTTCATCTGCGTTTCTTTATACATCTTCGTTTTCCGTCATATTCCAGATGAATTTTTCTGCTCCATCTGTATTTCTTCTCTGCAACATCATCATTTTCAACATATTCCAGACGATTTTCTGTTCATCTGCCGTCGGCCCCCTCCGGCCGGGATGAAAGCCGGTCCACTGCTTGGGCTGTCGTCTCCTTAGATGACTGTAAGGCAGGTTCCGCGGACCAGGGCTCGCCCTCCGTACGTGAGTGTCGGCGAGACCAAAGACCGTCCTGTCTTACACCTTCCACAGTGGTGAATCCCTCCCTGGCTGGGCTCACCAGGGTTCGTTGTGTGGCGCTGCATTCCACACTCCTTAACTTCCTAAAGTAGAAAAATATAAAATCTTCTTAATCCTAGACCAGGGAGGACTTGAAAGAAGTGGGGTGGTGTGTGGCGGGTGTGGTGCTGCATTCATCACGCTTCTTCTTCTCTGCTTATATGTGCTGTAGTTGGATTCCGGCTAGCCATGGGGCGGTACTGTGTGTGACATTTGACAGAAACAATCCGAAAGGGATGATGGATTAGTTGGAAGCGTATCCGTAAAGAAAAACAAATATTTACTTTATACGTTACGTCAATGTTTGGCAACTATAGTTTCCGTCACGACAATATTCTCATAAGGCTGGGTCGGGGAGTGAAGCTCTGCTCACTATATTGAATATTATTTATCACTACGCGTCAAAGAGTACATTACAAATCATACTAGCATAAAAACACACTGAGTGAAGCTCTGTAATTATCGCAATATTAAGTAACACTAACCACCGATTTCGAAGCATAACTCACAGGACAAAACATTGGTGGTCACACGGGCGGGGCGGAGCGGGGCGAGAAACATTCGGGCATGATGCGCGCCTGGTGGGGTGAGGCGTAGAGTGGCGTAACCGGGGCGGAGGGGAGCGGGGCGGGGCGGAGCGGGGCGGGGCGGGGTAGGGCAGGGCGGAGCGAGGCGAGAACGGATGTTAAGTTATAACAGTTAGTATAGACACAGCTTCTATCCCTAAAGCACAATGGGTACATTTAACACTGACCGACAATTAAAATGCACCTGGGATACTGAAAACTTTACAGAATGCAGGGAACACTGAGAAATTATATTAAGCACTGAACATATTCTGGGAGTGTTTTGCTAGTAACAATTCGCGTATACCACAACGAGAGACATTGACTTGAGCTGTAAAGATGACACACTAGGACACTTTTCACACTACGACACAGGAATTCCTTATTACACACTTGTAGACAATACTTAAACTGAATTACATGAAGGATGAGATGAGCCAGGTGTTATGGCCAACCGAGGGAAGGCGTGAGTTTACGTTAAGTTCACTGCTACCATTATAATAACTAAGCGAGGAGGGCGTGGATTAACGCATAGTTCGCTGTCACCTATATAATGTTACGAATGCAACCACCCTTGTACTGCCTGCTTCGTCAAGATAGTTACGAGATTACTTCAAAAGATTCTAACTATCACTGTACTGAACACTAAAGGGAAGAGGCGTGAGTTTTATTTTAAGTGCGCTGCCACCATTGTAATGAGACGAGGCGGGCGTGGGTTAATGTATAGTTCACTGTCACCTATAACAAGGCGAGGAAGGCGTGGGGAAACGTATAGTTCGCTGCCACCATTGTAATGGTACAAAACTAAGAAGAAGAAGACTACATATAGGTAGAATATTGATAGTATAAGAGTATAAAAGAGAGGAAGATTTTGGTAGCGTGGCCGTGATAGTTATTTGATGATGACTTACACTTATCGTATCTTATACGTCAATACACATCTATTACGTCTTAAGGGCGACTTCTCAAACACCGCTTCGTTACAACTCTTTATTAATTACGACAATGACATGGACACATTAATAACACCTTCTATTGAAGTTACTAGGACACTATATTTACGTTACTAGGACATCATATTACGTTACTAGACACTCTGATTCTCGGACACGAACATGAAATGAATACACTTCCCACGTAAGTAACTCATCCCATGGAAAGCTCTGACAAAAACTCACATGACCTAGGGGAGGCCTAGCAGGTGGTCCTGGGTTGTCTCTATGGGAGACTGCTTAGCTGGGCACCGGTGTGTCGAGGGCAACTCGCTCCTGACCGGAGGCGACCGGAGGCGGCTTGCCTCCGGCCCCTGACTTCTCTCGAGCAGGCCTGGTGGTGTAGTGGCTGGCCCTTCCTCCTTACAAGACACACACTCTCTCTCTCTCTCTCTCTCTCTCTCTCTCTCTCTCTCTCTCACTCTGGCGGAGGGAGGACTAGGACGTCCTATATATTGGGAGGCGAGCCGTCAGGTTGAGCTGATCGGGGGGTGCGGCGAAGGGTCTCCTTACATTTGCCCTCGCTAATGTAGGGTCAGGTCTGGACTTTTTCAAAGACTATAAGTTGTATATTCTGGAGAAATCTTCAGATGGGGCCGTGTGACATGAGAGGCCCTGGTTGATTTGTGGCCCCTTGAGTTGGGCTCCGAGGGTTACATTTGACCTGGCTAATGTGAGGTCAGGTCTGGACTTCTTCTGCGGTGTAGGTTATTGTGTATATTGGAAGAGAGTCGGCAGGTGCCTTCTTACATGTTTGTTGGGGCCGTGTGACATGGGAAGGGGAGCTAGTTGATTTGTAACACCCTTGAGCAGCCGCGAGGGATACCCTTACACTTGACCCCCCTAATGTCCGGTCAAGTCTGGACTGTTTCTGAGATGTAAGCTGTGGTCTGACAACCCATCACTACATAATCATGGTTGTGGTTGTTATAATCATGGTCGTGGGTGTTATAATCATTGTCGTGGTTGCTATAATTATGGTTGAGGTTGTTATAATCATGGTCGTGGTTGTTATAATCATGGTCGTGGTTGTTATAATCATGGTCGTGGGTGTTATAATCATGGTTGTGGTTGTTATAATCATAGTTGTGGTTGTTATAATCATGGTCGAGTTGTGGCTGTTACAATCATGGTCGTGGTTATGATCATGGCCAGTTGGTTGTTATAATCATATAGTCGTGGTTGTTATAATCATAGTCGGTTGTTATAATCATGTCGGTTGTTATAATCATAGCCGTGGCTGGTTATAATCATGGCTAGGTTGCTGCAATCATGGTCGTGGTTGTTATAATCATGGTCGTGGTTGTTACAATCATAGTTGTGGCTGTTACAACTGGGGCGGTCGTGGGTTATGATCATGGCCGTGCTTAAGTTGTTATAATCATGGTTGTGGCTGTTGGTAATCATGGTGGTCGGTTGTTATAATCATGGTCGCGGGTTGTTATAATCATGGTCGTGGTCGTTTAACTGGTTGTGGATAATTTGATATGAAGAGAAGTAAATCTTGATTCTGCTATTAGGATTAGTCACCATCTGCTTAAGTCATCACCCGTGTTAAGTCATCATCTACGCTAGCCGTTTGTGTCTATCTCACATGACTGACCGACTATCAATGTTCTTTGCGCTGCGAGGGTGTTAGTTTTCACGCATCTTATTATTTACGCTGGTGGATGCAGACTTTATCCTCACCGACGCAGCTATGTCAATCGTAGTTATTCTTGTTTTGCAATGCCTTCTAATCTGTCTCCCAAGTCTATCCGTCCTGTCTATTGCCATCCCAACCGTCTGTTCCTCCGCTTGAATGTAAGCCCGCTGTACTTTTTTGTGTCGCCAAATCTGGTCTGTCTGCACCTGCTGGCGGTTCTCACCGTTTGTTCACGAACCAGTCAGTCAGCTGTCTGTCTGTCAGTGCTGCCATAGTATTGTCTATTTGCAGCATGTGTGAATCTGTCTATTTTGTCAACCTCCCGTCTGTTTCTCTGTCTATATTCACCCTGTGCTCCATTATTGTAGTCATCTTCTCCATGCATTCCTGTTATTATATATTTTTATCTCTTCTCCTTTCCATGAAGCTGCTGCGAACAAGTATACACTGTAGAATGTGAAAGGTCGTCTGGTAACGTTGAAACTGCACATCCAGACCATGATGGAACTCAGCTCCCTTACCTGATATCTCTAACTATTTCTGCTTCCCCTTCTTGATTCTTCTATTTACTCATCTTCCTTCCTTTACTAATCCAAAAACAACATTAAAAAAAAAAAAAAGTAGGCTAAGAAAAAGTGGGGGAAGGAGGAGGGAGCCGTGACGATAACTGCAATCGTAATGAAGGTGCTGCCGCATAGCTTAATGAGGGTGCGCCAAGTCCCAGAGACTTGCATCGCTTTCCAGCATAACAATGGTTGTGTAATGGTTTCCCTAAAGAAAAACTATTGAAATGGGGACCAGTTCTGCTCTACGAATTTTTTTGCAATTTTTCCAAGTTTGATGAAAACGATTGTGCCATTTTGGCTGCCCAGAACACACACAATACGTCAAACCTGTATCCTATAGTACAGTGGTCCTCGTTT
>NW_024721681.1:0-22238 GCF_018991925.1 Homarus americanus | reverse complement strand
AGGTGGATCGGAGGCAGCACTGGGGAAGTAGAGTGGAGATAATTATGTTACCCTGAGGGACCAATAAAAGGTAGTGTGAAAGATATGAAATGGAAAAAAAAGTGATGACCGAGTGACCATGAGAATAAACTTGGAAATGACATGGGATGATGTATAACAAAATGTGTGACGTAGGATTTGTGGTAGAAGGACCGGGTGATAATAAGGACGGAGTTTAGAACGAGTGAGAAAAATTACTCTGAAAATATACTCGTGTCTGTACACTTAAGAAAATTGTACTTAGATCATTCAAAATACTGTTCACGCTATAACACTGAACTTCAGTGAACATCCTTGGTATGAACGGCAGATATACACGTGATGTCCCTAACTGTGTTCACCAGCAAGTATGTCTGTTAAGAAAAAAATCACGTTTTGACCATTTACTCTCATATGTGATGGCGTAAATCTTCAAGAACCAATTTCGTATCAGGTTTCAACTATATACAAAATTTGGTTATAAATTAATCCTGGAATAAATCCCAAAGTTCAGGTAACATGAAGAAGGAAAAATTAAAACAAAGGAGATGATAAAACTCAGACAGCTAAGAACACGACCTGGGCAAGATCGCTAACCTTATCCTTCAAGCGACGGTGTTTCGTTAGCCATGGTTCTGCTGAGACTGAGGTGATCTCCTCCCCCCTCTAATATACGTTAGCCTTGGTTCTGTAATGAAACTGTTTTTTCTGGGACAGTCTTTCCTCATTCTACATTGGCCATGGTTCTGTGGTGAAAGCAACACACTTTCAGGACCAGGAACAGTCCTCCCCTCAACCCTACATTTGTGTTGGTTCTGTAGTGAAAGCAGCACACTATGAGACTGAGAACAGTCACACCTCCCCCTCCGACCCTACACGTTAGCCATGGTTCTGTAGTGAAAGCAACACACTATGAGACTGAGAACAGTCACACCTCCCCCTCCGACCCTACACGTTAGCCATGGTTCTGTAGTGAAAGCAGCACACTATGAGACTGAGAACAGTCTGCCTCCCCTCCATTCACGTAGCCCATGGTTCTGCAGTGAAAGCGGCACTGGGACTGAGAACAGTCATGCACTCCTCCGACCCTACATGTAATGGTTCTGTAGTGAAAGCAGCACACTATGAGACTGAGAACAGTCATACCTCCCCCTCCGACCCTACACGTTAGCCATGGTTCTGTAGTGAAAGCAGCACACTATGAGACTGAGAACAGACATACCTTCTCACTCCGACCCTACACTTTAGCCATGGTTCTGTAGTGAAAGCAGCACACTATGAGACTGAGAACAGTCACACCTCCCCCTCCGACCCTACACGTTAGCCATGGTTCTGTAGTGAAAGCAGCATACTATGAGACTGAGAACAGTCATACCTCCCCCTCCGACCCTACACGTTAGCCATGGTTCTGTAGTGAAAGCAGCACACTATGAGACTGAGAACAGTCACACCTCCCCCTCCGACCCTACATGGCAGTCTATCTAACCACCTTGACTTCTCATATGAAAGTCCACCTGTTTCCTACCCCCGACACCAACCTACACGACATCCAAAATTAAATTCCACCTGACCACTCACATGACAGTCCCTTGGCAGACCACCAAACGGTCCAACTTAACTCTGACACCCCCCACCCTCATCTGACACTCTCTCTGCCCCCTCCCCTCCTCTCCACTCCCCCTCCCCCAACTCACCTCCACACCAGAGTCGGGATGGGATGAAAGATCCACTTCTCCCCTAGATAACGTTAAGGTGTTTAATCATCAGGTAAAATATGGTGGGTTGCTAATCTGCAAGTGATTCATTTAACCTTTTAGACTTATTTGCATACCAACATGATAAACTGAAAATAATCTCATCTCTTGTCTAAACTTAATACTGAAATCCTATTATGTCACGTCAAACATCAAGTCATCCATACAACCCTAATAGGTAAAGGTCTCCAGGTGAAACACTAATTAACTAAAGTACCTTAATGGAGTAACCGGACATGAGGGGTTACCGTCATCCCAGCATCTGATTTCAGTACTGAAAAAAAAAACACACACACAACAGACACAAGACCCAAGACACGGTCCTTCCCATACTAACAATAACTCACTCTACAGCAGGTGCGGGCAACAACATGGAACATTGCTAGACTCTGAACTTAATGATAGAGATTTAATCGTCAAGATGAGAATAATAAGAAAAGAGGGTATATTTACCATTGTTTTTTTCTGCATTCGCCTTGTGTTGTGATATTGCAAGGTGTGGTGACGCTGTGTGTGTGCTGATGATGATAATGAAGCTTTTGTTAGGCAGAGTTTTGTTCTGTAATCTGGAGGTGAAAAACTGGAGGTACTGTTAGGATTCATAAGGTTGGAATAGTGTGTGTGTGTGTGTGTGTGCGTGTGCGTGTGTGTGTGTGTGTGTGTGTGAGTGAGAGAGAGAGAGAGACAACCGTCACTATGTCTGCAACCAATAATTTACCTTGGTGTTTGTTAAGTCTTGCAATTAATACATACCTGTACATACATATTATTCCCTACATCCAAACTTGGGTATACTTGAGTAATTAGCATATGAAAACTCCAAATTTCCTTCTACTATAAGATATATCCACCTTTTATTTAGCTAATATAACCTTCACATAATACAAATTTGTCATCAAATTTAACACAAGCCTCACTTAATTTATCTCACACCACTTTATCAACCAACTTCTATTGTGATCTGGTGACTCACTTAACTCAAATACTAGTGTCTTTACTTAATACACCTTTTCACATATCCGTTGAGACATTGTTACATAACTATTTGACAAATTTCATAACCGGAACAGACCACTTATATGTAAAAATCTTCATCTACAATCCGAAACTAAATTCGGAGCCTTTTAGTGTACTGTAGGGTTCCAGTATCATATATGCAAAAAAGAAACCTCTCCCACAGAATCCGTCGTCGTCCAGCGGCCACGACACTTGCGACCACCAACTGGTTGGCAGAGAACGAGTCTCAATTTGAAGCTAAATTATATTCCCTTGAAATGATGGGATCTGAGATCAAAATTTTTATAAAGAATTTTTTTATTGGCAATTCTTCCCTACGACCACAAGAATCCAGACAACTTCGTTATCAGAGAAGAAATATAATTTGAAGGTCTATGATAAGCCTTAAATAAGTGGATTCAACGAGTATTATATCCTGAGATAATATAGATCTTTCCGAGGACTCATCCCTGTGAACAGTAATATCTCACGATTATCTTAATTTTACACCTGTGACCACGAGGAGGAGTTCATCTCATTTGCATTTGTGAAAAAATAAATTTGAAGAAATATACGAAGCTCTGAGTCACAAACTCAAAGCTTATTCAATCAATCAATCATGCCTTAGGGTTGGCAATCAAGGCTCTCCACTCCAAGGATTTTTAAGCTGCCTTTATCAATCCTGCCAGACTTTGTATCTCTCCGGGGAACCACAACTTATTACATCACGATTGAGAAGAATTTCCCTCAAGACTTCAGAGCCGAGGCCACATAAATCCAGGACTATAACGAGCAAACAGAATTAAGTCTTAGTACAGAGACGAAGACAACAAGTGGAAAAATATCTTTACATGTGGAGACAAAGCGTAAAGCTTGACCATGGTACAGTAATTGTATTTTCCACACCGGGTAGCGTGAAGAATCAATGACGTGGGGACTTGGCATTATTGTTTCCTAACTTAACCCTCTGAGTACGATGCCAACCCCTGTGAGTACAATGAATTAACCCAGACCCCCCCTATAGAGTACGATTATTTAACACAATGAGCAAGATATATTTACCCCTTGAAATAGACCAGTGGGTTAGGTATATCACCAGTTGAGTACAATACCAGCCTCTGAGTACAGTAAATCAACCGAGTAAGGTACCTTAACCGCTTGAGTACGATGACTTAACCCTTTGAATGAGATGACCTATTCTTGTGGGTACGTAGACACTGTACTTAGGTGGTTAAGTCACTGTACTCAGGAACAGGTCATCATATAGAAAGGGTTATAACAACGTGATCAAGGGAGTAAGCCATTGTATTCAGAGGATTAAGGATTAAGCCAACGTTCTCAAGAGGCTTAAACAACTGTAAAACTGATCCCATTAATTTGCTAAACGAGAAACGACTGTCGAAAAGTCTGAGATTGCATTGACTTGACTGACTTCAAATTAATATAAGTAATAGAAACCTGACATGACGTTTACAACAAGCCTTACGATAACATTAATGACAAAACCAAACCTCACAGCCATGACATAAACCCAAGCCTGGCATCACATTCTAACACACAAAAGAAGAACTCGTGTAGCAGAGTGCAGGAATGAAGTGACACGTGTCAACAGAGGACCACACTTACAACCTTCAGGCTCAGGGTAGACTCGTAAATTAATCACAAGACCAACACGCCCGGAGAGGTGTTACCGGGTCCAACACCTCACCCCCCCCCCGCCCTCAGTCAGTGTTTTTCACTTTGTTTACACGAGGAGTCTGCAAGTCTAATGAGTTCCAGTTCTACTAGGTCTTAGTTCTAATGGGTATCAAGTGATAATGAGTCTCAGTTATAGTGATTCCCCAGTTGTAATAACCCCCAGTTATAATGATAGGTCTCTGTTCTAATGGGCCTCATTTATAACGGGCCCCAGTTATAATGGACCCCCAGTTATAAGAGGCCTCACTAATCCTGGGCCTCGGCCCTCACTTGTACGTAATGGGACCCAATCACAATACCGTTCCAGTTCTAAGAGGCATCAGTCCTAGTAAATACCACTTCTAATGGGTTCCAGACCAAAAAGTCCCTAACCTAACCTAACCTAACCTGAGGATCGATACCAGAGGTTAAGTTAGGTTAAGGCTTAGTTGGGGCCAATCTGGCTAGGGTCCATTTAGAAATGAAATCCATCAGAACTAGGACCCATTAGAGTTGGGGCCCATTAATACTGGATCCCATTAGAGTTGGGGCCCATTAATACTGGGACCCATTAGAGATGGGGCTCATTAATACTGGGACCCATTAGAGATGGGACCCATTTATTCTGGGACCCATTAGAGTTGGGGTTCACTAATACTGGGACCCATTAGAGATGGGGCTCATTTATACTGGGCCCCATTAGAGATGAGACCCATTTATACTGGGCCCCATTAGAGATGGGGCCTGACGAGCATTGGGCTCCATAGATGGACCCATTTATACTCGTCCTATTGAGTTAAAGCCTGGCTAATACTGGGACCTATTAGAGATGGGGCTCATTTATACTGGGCCCCATTAGAGATGGGACCCATTTATACTGGGACCCATTAGAGTTGGGGCTCATTATTACTGGGACCCATTAGAGTTGGGACCCATTAGTACTAGGGACTATTACGACTGGGGTCCAGTTAACCAGTCAACAAATAGGCGATAAGTGGACCTTCTGGATAGACTTTCACCAATGAGAAAAAACTTTTGAAAAGAAAGAAAAAGAAAAAAAATCGATAATGAGAAAACACAGGAAGGAAAGATGGAGAAATACAGAAAGAAATGAAAATGAATAATGAATAAAGAACGAATGAGAAAGGGAACAGGAAAACGAAAGAAAATATGAAAAGGAACGAAATATAAAAGAAAATAATGGACAGAGAACGAGAGGGAGAATACAAAAGGAAAAAGAACAAAAATTAAATAACGAACGAGAAAATAAAAAGAAAAATTAAGAAAAAAACGAGAGAAAGGAAAAGAAAAAAATGGATAAAAAAAAGGAAAAACCCGAAGCGAGAAAAATAAACGAATAAAACAATGAATGACAAAAGAAAAAAGAAAATAAAGAATATACAGATTAAGAGAGAAATATAAAAGAGATAGGAAAAAAATAGTCGCCAAAATATACGACAAAACACAACACAACAGACCGCCCATCCACGCCCTATAACGTCCCTCAAAACTTTGGCCAGACGCGAACTGAACTCGGCCTTGCCACTTTTCCGCGGGGATGGTCACACAACTCCAGGGAGGGAGAGAAAGGAAGGGGAGGGAGAGACTAGAAAGGGAGGGGAGGGAGAGACTAGAAAGGGAGGGAGGGAGGGAGGGAGGGAGGGAGGGAAGGAAGGAGGTTGTGAAAAAAAAGAAGAGAGGAAGAGAATGAAAAAGAAAGGGGGAGAGAGAAGGAGGGAAGGAGTGGAATTACCGTAAAATTTCCGTGTGTACCTTTATCAGTGCAGTGTAAACTCCTCTATGGGATTTCACTTAATCAGGAAAGCAGAAATTTGGTGAAGGTAATATACGAAGGATTATGTAAGTGTGTGTTTTGTATTTCAGGTGGCGGTCATTTTGAAAAGAGATAAAAACGAACTCTCCATCAGTAGACTTTTTGTGTGTGATTATACTTATTGTCGGCCATTTTCAACTGAGACACAAATCAAGCACTATGGGAGTGTTAGTACAATTTATGGTATGATTATAGCGGTTATCTGTCATTCTGATATGCGATAAAACTCGAGCGCTACAAAGAACTCGAAATGACTTTGTGGTGTGGTTGAGCAGTTGTCGGATATTTTGGAACCGAAATAAAAATAAATAAACGTAGTGCAAGTTTGAAATGATGTTATTGGTCTGAATATTAAAGTTTTGTCAATTTTTACCTGAAAAACAATAACAACAACTCACACTTGTGGTGAATATGATTAAAAAAGAAACAGTAAAGGTATTAGTGTTGAGTAGAGGCTGGTAACGACCACACGAGGCCCGACCATCACGGGACAACACTGTGTTAAGCCACTACAACGACACTCAACATTTGATACAAACTACGACTGATAAAACTACCAACTATTCTCTAACACACACACACACACACACACACACACGATTATACAAATACCGCATTTTTATTTCTTTATTTATTTTCTTTCTTTCTGTCTTTATTTATTTATTTAAGTCTCCCTTATGAATAATTTTACAACAGTCTTCGCCACGCATTTCGTCTCCACCAGAATCTCAACACCACATAGTCAACTGGCACCATCTACCATCATCAAGTTGTGTGTTGATCACAGAAAGACGCCCACAAGAGGTCACAGGGGCATTGACAGCATAGATTTATAACAGCCAATTCCCGGGTTGATTGAAGATAAAAAGAATCAGAACAGACCTCGAACAGACCTCGTGTGCGATGTCTATATTTGGATAGAATCATCGGGGAGAGTGGTACCGCAGGAAGCATTATACAGGAGTTCCCTTGTGGGTGCGTAATTTGCTAACGATCTGGAATCTATAGACCTATAGATAGCACACGGCTTCCTTAAAATTGCTATGAATTCGGAAAACACGCGAAATGTGGCGCGTTTGGCGGTCTGGATTGAACACCGTTTATTAGAACACGTTTACAAAATGCAAAAATTCTGAATTTGTATCGCGTAGCCGAATTTGTACCCGTGAGAGGGTAGGTGGGTGGGGGAGGCAGGTGGGACGGTCGGGGGGTAAGAGGGTAGGTAGGTGGGTGGCCAGGTGAGAGGGTAGGTAGGTGGGTGAGTGGCCAGGTGAAAGGGTAGGTGGGTGTGGGTGTGAGGGTAGGGTAGGTGGGTGGGGTGGGAGGGGTGGGGAGGGAGGGGTAGGTAGGTAGGTAGGTAGGTAGGGGAGGGAGGGAGGGAGGGGAGGGGAGGGAGGGAGGGAGGGAGGGTGTAGGTAGGTGGGTGGGGTGGGGTGGGGTAGGTGGGAGGGAGGGTAGGTGTAGGTGGGTGGGTGGGAGGGTAGGTAGGTGGGTGGGTGGGTGGGAGGGTAGGTAGGTGGGTGGGTGGGAGGGTAGGTAGGTGGGTGGGTGGGTGGGAGGGTAGGTAGGTGGGTGGGTGGGAGGGTAGGTAGGTGGGTGGGTGGGGGTGGGGGTGGGGGTGGGTGGGGAGGGGAGGGTAGGTAGGGGTGGGTGGGTGGGGAGGTGTGGGGTGGGGTGGGGAGGGTAGGGGTGGGGTGGGAGGGGGGTGGGTGGGTGGGAGGGAGGGGTAGGTGGGGTGGGAGGGAGGGTAGGTAGGTGGGTGGGGAGGGAGGGAGGGAGGGAGGGTGCAGGGTGGGTAGGGCAGGGGTGGGGTAGGTAGGTGGTGAGAGGTAGGTGGGTGGGGTGGGTAGGTGGAGGGAAGTGGCAAGGCGGGGATCTGCTGCTGCTGAGTCTCACATAGCACAAGTGGAAGGTGGTGATAGGGGGGAGGAGTCCGGCACCCTTCCCCCCTCCCTGGATCACCTCCCTGCGAATTTCCTGTTGGTACGACCACCACTTCACCATAAAGGTACGACCACTACTTCACTATAAAGGTATGACCACCACCGCACCATAAGGATAGGACCGCCACCTCACCATCAGGGTACGACCACCACTTCACCATAAAGGTACGACCACCACCTCACCATCAGGGTACGACCACCACTTCACCATAAAGGTACGACCACCACCTCACCATCAGGGTACGACCACCACTTCACCATAAAGGTACGACCACCACCACACCATAAGGATAGGACCGCCACCTCACCATCAGGGTATGACCACCACCTCAGCATCAGGGTACGACCGTTGGCGCCTCTTGTGAAAACATTACATATATTTTTCAAGCCTAAATATAACTTGGTCTCCAGACAACGTACTCAAGCGTAATTATTTCACTCAGTCTTCCCTTCCTACACTCAAACGTAAATTAAATGTCACTGTCTACAACACATCCACGGAGGAGTAGAGAGTGTAAACATTGCTCCTAGGATCACAACTACCAACTTCCTAAACCCTTTCTTTCACCTGGTCTTCCCTCAGCTAAAATAACGCTATAAAATTATTTCCCCACTTAGAGGCCTCATCCTCCCCCTCCTCAACCAGCCTTGAAATCATACATATACTCTCTTAAGTTAAGTGAAAGAAGAGTAAGAATGAACGAGAGATGTATGAGAAGGAGGCCAGATGGACTGTGTTCTCCGTGAGGTAGTACAATATACAAAGATCAAGGTTGAAACATAATACACCTCGTACATGAACAGTTCCTACTCCTCCTCTACAGTGTAAACAAGTCGTTCTGTTGTTCCTGGACAGTTGCCACAGCATGTTAACCATCACTATAACGGACGAACACCCCCCCCCCCCAGGCATAACAACATCGGCAAGTTGGTTTTCAGTTCTTGGAGTTACATTCAGGAAATACTGAGTGTATAGATCCTGGCTGTGTGGGTCATCAACACCAAGTAGTGGTGGGGTTTTGACCTGTACCCTCCTCCAGGACACACCTGGCAGCGGTGGACCTAATGCTGGCCTCACAAGGCCCGATGCATGTTTGACGACCACTACTTGAAGGAGGGGGGGAGGGGGGGTGATGGGGCAGAGGTAATGGCGGGGATGTTAGTGATGGTAGAGCAGGTGTCACAGGTGGGTCGTTGTGGAGTGTCAGGTATCCTGAACCAAATCCAAACACAGGTTCCATATCACAGAACGCCAACACCTGTATCATCCCAACACAGACGCGGCGAAACGCTAAAACAGAAACACTCCTGCTTGCGCCCACGTGGCCTTGTGGATACACTGAAACACTCTCCCTCCTCACCAAACAATTCCTGGCATTCCAAAAGGAAAATTGTTCGATAAATCACTACAGCATACGTTGTCAGATATAAAAATGTAGCAGTGTAGTAATGGAGGCGAGGGTGCTGGTGAGGCTAAGTGGCGGTGAGGGGGCTGGTGAGTGGCGGTGAGGGAGTGCTTGTGAGTGGCGGTGAGGGAGTGTTGGTGAGTGGCGGTGAGGGAGTGTTGGTGAGTGGCGGTGAGGGAGTGTTGGTGAGTGGCGGTGAGGGAGTGTTGGTGAGTGGCGGTGAGGGAGTGTTGGTGATTGGCGGTGAGGGAGAAGTGGTAGTGAAGGAGAAGGGTGGTGAGGGTGATGAGGATGAAGGGTTGGGGTGGTGGTGCAGGGTTGAAAGGTGATGGTGGAGTGGTGGAGGGTTGAAGAATGGTGGTGGTGGCGGTTATAGGTGGAAGTAGTGGTTAGGTTGAGGGATGGAGGTGAGGAGTCATGGTGGTAAGATGTGGTAGTGATGGTGAGAGTGAGGGTGGTGGTAGGTGTGGGTGGTGGTAGGTATGGGTGGTAGTGGTGGTGAGGGGTGGTGGTAGGTGTGGGTGGTTAGTGGTGGTGAGGGGTGGTGGTAGAGGTAGTAGTGGTGGTGGTGAGGGGTGGTGGTAGAGGTAGTAGTGGTGGTGGGTGGCAGTGGTGATGAGGGATGGTTGTGGTGTAGAGTCGAGGATGACCACAACAAACACCCATATCCCCCCCGTGAGGTTTGCCAGCCACGATCAATGGTATACTCCGACGAAAATCTCGCCCGAAGAAAATCCCATCAGACGACTACCAGCTGGACATAATCCAGAGAGAGACATTCACAGCATTCAATTCAATTCTTCCACTATACAGAATCCCACCACCAAAATAATAACAGTAGACAAAGTTCCATAAGCCACTGTTCCTATAACGTTCGATAATCTTTTTACCTCAAGCACGAATTTATTCTCTGGTTTAGTCTCAGTGCAATTACAACGCCATCTAAACAGTACTCGCCATCTATAGTTACGGGGGACATTTAACTTAAGAAACTTTGTAAATTCGGAGCCTGAACTGCGAGGTGAAAGTGTCTTAACTTACGATATTATAAGTATTTTCTCCCTCAGTGATACATGGTGTTATGTGTTGGATAATGCGGCGCTCACGTCACCCCGCCCCCTCCCCATGGTCGTTTACATATCGTTTTCCCTATTATTATTATTGTATGATGTGGACACAAAGTAGTACCTTCAGCTGTATATTATTATATTACTCTTATATTACTCTTATTAATTATGTATAGTAAAGTATTACAGAACATGTATTAATTCTCTGTAATATTTCCATTTATTGTGTACCATATGTATATAAATTATCACATTTATACTTTATGTATTCAGCTTGTGAATGCTGGCATCTGTACATCCCAGCGCGTAGTAAATTACATAGATAGATAGAGAGGGAAGACAGAGTCCTTGTGGTGCGGACACGAGCTTCTGGGTCCCTCTGTATATATATCTCCTGTACGAGAATAGAACCTACTTTTAAGAGAACAAGTGTTTGTGTATACCTTCAGTAGTATAGAACATTTTGTGGGTATTCAAGACGAACGTCAGTTAGCGCAGTGATTATTTCTCAGTGAGATACAGTGGACCAAGCCTTCCCGCCCAGACTCTGTTAATGGCGTCTCGTCTTCAGCTTCACGATCCACAGCAAGACTACTACAAGCCTCGAGACATAGTGTTGTGAAGTGCTATGCTGTGTACAGTGCTGTGCTGTGAAGTGAAGTGTTTTGTGAAGTGCTGTGTTGTGTATTTTAATCATAATTGTGCAAATTGCGGTCAGATGACTAAGGGAGCGGCCCGACAGTACATGCTCTCCCGTCTCTGGTCTGAGGGTGACTGAGGAACAGGTGCTCGACGCCGCCCAGCTGCTCCTACGTCTGGCAGCGTGCCAAGCCTCCCGTCCCGCCAGACACACGCACACACACATGCATTCACAGAATCACCTTATATTTTTCTTGCGACTTACTGTAGACTTCTGTAATTCTGTGCATAGATTACGAAGGGCTGACCCGGTCTTTTGCACAGATAGAGTACAGAAGCAGTCGGCATGTCTCACAGGGATCAAAATGATACCCTGGACAATGGGGTTACGAGTTTTAGTGTGGGAGACCTCTCTCCACCCACACTCAGGCCCCACGCTCCCCACACTGACAACGCCCAGTCACCCATGGAATCTCCTCGCTCGTCGCGAGCCAGCTCTCCTGGGATGCATGCGTCCACAGATCTCCTTCAACTGATAAAGTGGATGGAAACTTCTCGACGCCAGGACGATATTGCAAGGAGAGAAGAGGAAGAAAGTCGGTACAGAAGGTCTGAAAAACGGCGCCATGAAGAGAACTCGAAGACATACGTAGAAGTGAGGATGATCTTAGAAGAAGAGAGGATCAAGCCAGATTTGAAGTCTTGATTTCTCTGTTAGCCTCCCCACAACGTTCTACCGTACAAGATTCGTCTGCTACTACTGACGTTGATGCGACTAGAGGTACTGGTACCTCATTTCCCAGAGTCGGAACAACACCTCAAATGGCTGCTGTACAGACGCCTCCCTCTCTGATGTCTGACGCTTCTTATCAGATGTTTCGGGAATGGCGTCGACGTTGGCAAGACTACGCAACAATGGTTGACTTGTCAAGTTTATCACAGCCGAAACAAATGATACAGCTTCGTATGTGCTTGTCCTTAGAGACACAACGTACTCTCGAGCACACACTTCAAGTGCCTCCTACGACAACTCTGACGGTAGAGGCCGTGCTCGACAAGTTGCAGGAACACGTCAAGGGACAGCGCAACGAAGCACTCAGAAGAAGAGAACTCCTCCAATGTAAGCAGCTTGATGGAGAATCTTTTGACGCATTTTTTGTAAGGCTCAAAAGGTGTTCAGAGGAACTTGATGTTTGTCCTGGACATTCTCAAGTCTGTGAAGAGACACAACTCAAGACAATCATTTTAACGGGTGTCCGAGATGAAGAGCTAGTTCAGCGTCTCATTTCCCTCGACCCCACTTCCTCCCTTCAAGATGTTGTTACAAAATGTCGAGCGTACGAGGCCGCCAGGTGTGCGACTTCAGCTTTACGCTCACAACCTGACCAGGTGAGGGCAGTGTCTTCCTACAGAAAGGGCAAGAAGCAGCAAGGTAACCCCACCCCTCACCCTCGAGCTACACCTTCAGCAGCAGCTTTGTGTAACAGCTGTGCGAGACAGCATAATGCCTCCCAGTGCCCAGCTGCTCAAAGCGTGTGCAGAAGTTGCGACCGCCAGGGTCACTGGGCTGACACAGTCAAGTGGCCTGCTAGCAAAGTTCAGTGCAGACTTTGTGGTCGTGTGGGCCATTATGACAAATGTTGTCGTAAGAAGACACATAAAGGACGCCACCTAGGTTCCAAAAAGTCATCCTCAGGTAGTGCTGGCGCGCCCCCTCCTTCTGGCAAGCATCAAGACGCTGTGTCCAGTCGTTCCTGCCGTCGTGTACGTAGTTCCACAGACACGACGCCCCAGCACATCAATGTCGTCATTTCTTACGGTAACTCGTCATCCAGTCTTCAGATGTTACCTGACACCGGTGCTGACGTCTCAGTAATTGGTCCACAATACTTAGCAAGTCTGGGAATACCCCGGAGCAACCGACAGCCCCCTCCTCAGACAACGAAACTGACAGCTGATGGTTCCAAGATGGCTCCAGCTTTGGGATCCTTCTGGTCTACTCTTACCTTTGGTAAGCAGTCTTGCTCAGCCCGGATTGATGTTCATGGTGGTATCCCGACTCCGCTTTTATCATATGGCCATTGTCAAGAGTTGGCCATTATTTCCAAGGAATTCCCTAAACCTATTTTAAAGATCACCCATGTCAACAGGTTGAAGGAATTCCCTATCTCTACTAACACGTCCCCTTCTGATGCAAGAGCTTACCTTGTCAAGGAGTTTGCTGACGTGTTGGTTACGAAGAAATCTTTAGGATCCACACCACTCAAGCCGATGGTGGGTCCACCTATGAAGATTCATCTTAAGGATGGTGCTACACCTTTTGCCATCCACACCCCTCGTTTGATTCCTCACGCCTACAAGGAGCTAGTTCGACAAGAGCTTGACTCCATGGTTGCTCAGGGAATCATCAAGCAGGCCGGAGACGAACCTTCACCTTGGTGCCACCCTCTCGTCCCCGTCGCCAAACCTCGTGGTGGAGTACGGATCACCACCGATCTGTCAAAACTTAACCAGCAAGTTTCCCGTCCAGCCCACCCTTCACCCACACCCTTCGCAGCTGTTCGAAATGTGGACCCGAAGGCGAAGTTTTTTACAACGATGTACGCCTTATGTGGTTATTGGTAGATCGAGTTGGCCGAAGAAGACCAGCATTTGACTACATTCATCACACCATATGGGAGATATCAGTATTGCAGAGGCCCCATGGGATTTGCCGCTACGGGTGATGCATTCTGTCAACGTGGTGTCGCGGCCCTTCAAGGAGTCACGAATTGTGTCAAGGTGGTTGATGATATCTTACTCCATGACGAAGACTACTGTGCCCACCTCTCCCGGATATACGAAGTTCTCACCAGATGTGTAAAGTACGGGATTACCCTCAACGCTGACAAGTTTGTAGTCGTCGCACCATCAGTGAACTTCTGTGGGTACACTCTCAGCATCAGGTATCGTAGCTGACCAGGAGAAGTTAAGTGGAATCAGGGATTTTCCAACCCCTGCCAACCTGACAGACCTCCGTTCTTTTTTGGGTCTGGTCAATCAGCTGGCTGAATTTACACCTGACATCTCCGCCGCAGCCCAGCCGTTACGCCCCCTGCTGAGCCCCACGAGGACATTCCTGTGGACCCCAGATCATCAAGAGGCCTTCCAGCGAATCAAGCAAGCCCTCTTGAGTCCACCTGTCCTCGCCTGTTACGACCCAGCCCTACCCACCATCCTCCAGACTGACGCCTCCAGACTCTACGGCGTTGGTTACGCCCTTCTGCAGGACCATGGCGGTTGACAACTCCGCTTAATTCAGTGTGGATCCCAGTTCCTGACCGACGCTGAGACCCGATATGCCACGATTGAGCTGGAGATGTTGGCTGTTGTCTGGGCGATGGCGAAGTGCCGCTTCTACCTCATAGGACTTCAGCACTTCACCCTCTTCACGGATCATCGCCCTCTTATACCTATAATCAATCACTACTCTTTGGATGCAGTAGAGAATCCTCGCCTTCAACGTCTGAAAGAGAAGCTCTCGCCTTATCTCTTCACGGCTGTGTGGCGTGCGGGTAAGCTGTTGTGCATCCCGGATGCCCTGTCCCGCGCCCCTGTCAGTTGCCCCACCCAAGAGGACGAGATGTTGTGTTCTACAGCTGCTGCATCCCTCAAGTCAGTAGTTTCATTGAAGGCCTTCTTCACATCAGAAGAGTCTGCAGCACCGGATGCAGACAAGACCCTTGAAGATCTCCGCACTGCAGCCCGGGCCGACCCTTCCTACATCCGGCTCGTCGACTGTGTGTCTCAGGGATTTCCATCTAACCGATACGAGCTTCATGAATCGCTACTCCCGTACTGGAAAATACGCGAGGACCTCTATTGTGACGGAGACCTCGTCTTGTATGGTCCACGAGTAGTTATTCCTGCTGCCCTACGCCGCCATACCTTGACCCGCCTTCACGACAGCTATCGAGGAGTGGAGGCCACCAAGCGACGGGCGAAGCAGACTGTATTTTGGCCCGGAATCGACGCGGACATTGCAAGTACCGTCCGTGCCTGTGAACCATGCCAGATTCTGCAACCTAGCCAGCAACAGGAACCTTTAATGTGCGACGACAACCCTTCAAGACCCTTCGAGTCTGTGTAGGCCGATTTCTTTGCAGTAGCAGAGAAGTCCTTCCTCGTCATTGCCGACCGATTGTCTGGATGGCCTGTTGTCGTCCCTTGTGGTAGTGATACAACGGCTATTGCTACCATCCGGAACTTCAGGCATTACTTCAGAGAAGTTGGTGTTCCCCTCCGCCTCAGGACTGATGGAGGACCCCAGTTCACCAGCCACGAGTTCCGGGACTTCATGGACCGTTGGGGAGTCCGTCATGTCGTGACCTCGCCCCACTACCCCCAGGCGAATGGACACGCTGAAGCCGCAGTCAAGACTGTGAAACACCTGATCCTTAAGGTGTCACCCTCAGGAAATATCGACTGCGAGGACTTCGATCGAGGTTTGTTGGAGTTACGCAACACCCCGAACTTCACCGGACGCTCCCCAGCCCAGGTTCTATACGGACATCATCTCAGGTCTTGTGTTCCTGCCCACCCGAAGTCTTTTTCTCAAGAGTGGCAGGCCAAGACTGAGGAATGTGACCGCCGTGCAGCAGAACGAGCCGCAGATGTCGCTGCTCGGTACGACTGTCATGCCCGCCCCCTTCCCAGGTTGAGTATCGGCCAGCAGATCAGGATTCAAGATCCGGTATCTCACCGCTGGGACAAGGTTGGGGTTGTCATGGGTATTGGCCGGTCCAGGGACTACCAAGTGCGTCTTCCTAGTGGTAGAGTATGGTGGAGGAACCGTCGTTTCCTCCGACCTGTGGAGCTGCCTAGTGTTGACCCTTCCCCAGTTGAGTCCCTTAATGTTGATGTCTCTAAAGTAAATCCATCCCCACCTTGTGTTTCTGCCCCAGTACTCTGCAGGTCCGAGCGACTCAGAAACAAAAGGTCCGCTCAAGATGAAACTATGAGCGTATAGGGGGGAGGGAGGTGTATGATATGGACACAAAGTAGTACCTTCAGCTGTGTATTATTATAATTATTATAATTATTATTATTATTATTATTATTATTATTATTATTATTATTATTATTATTATTATTATTATTATTATTGTTATGGTCCAGACACACCCTTTATTTTTTTTAGCCTTTTAAGACCTTTATAGGTCAGAGATACCCCCCCCCCCCGACCCTGTTCGGTGTGGGGGAGACATGATGCATCAGCTGGCGAGTGTTCTTGTTATGAAACACTGCCAGAAGGAGACGGTACATTACCATAACAAATACCAGTAGAGTATAAACAGGAAATATTGCAAAAGATCTATCTTTGAAGGTAGGGTAGTCACTTACTCCTCAAACTTATTTGTGTTATTAATGGACTCTGACCTTTGACCTACAGTAATGACGTCACCAAAACAACCCCGTGACCTTTAGTGACTTTCAGTAATAGGATCACCACTAAATATAACCCCGTGACTTTTACTGACCTTGAATATTATTTCTTATTGGGCACCCCCCCCCCCCCTTACATCCTTGTGTAAGGTGAAGCGCAGAAGCGTTTACAGCGCCCAACAGGGAAGCATACTAAGTTCACGCTTGCCTTATGTCTCATGTTAAGGGCGTAGAAGCCTGAAGAGTCAAGGGCGTAGAAGCCTGAAGAGTCAATTGTTTATGTCTAAGCAAGTTATTGGAAGCTTCAACAACTTGTCCCTGAATACGAATTCGAAACTTTCGATTTACAGCAGGTACCTACTTTGCTGCTAGGTGAACAGGGACCAAGGGGGCTAGGAAGAGTGTCCAAACAACTTCCGACGGCCCGGAAATCGAACTCGTGATATCATGCTTGCGAGGCAAGAGCAGGACCGCTCTACCACCAGCGCCCCCACCTTGCGTAATGACGTCATCAAAAAACAACCACGTGACCTTTAGTGACCTTGAGTAATGACGTCACCAACAAACAACCCCCGTGACCTTGAGTAATATTACCACTAAAAATAACCCCGTGACCTTTAGTGACTTTCAGTAATAGGATCACCAAAATATTTCACTGGCTTAAACAAAGCTCCAGTGAACGTGAGGGTGAAATCAGCGTGACGATAAATCTTAAGCGTTTGTGGACGGTAACTATATAAAGAAAATAGCTAAATGAACAAATAAAGTAATGAGAACAGAAAGAATCGGTAATAATTGGTAAAGGAATATAATGAATAGAATAATTATAGACACGAGACAAGACACAATAAAAAGGGGGTAATAATAGCGTGTGGTGGTGGTGGTGATGGTGGTTCAATATGTAGTGGTGGTGGTGAAGTGGTGGTGGAAGATGTATTGGTGGTGGTGTAGTGGTGGTGAAGTGGTGGTGGTGGTAGTGGTGAAAGATGTAGTGGTGGTGGTGAAGTGGTGGTGGAAGATGTAGTGGTGGTAGTGAAGTGGTGGTGGAAGATGTATTGGTGGTGGTGTAGTGGTGGTGGAAGTGGTAGTGGTGGTAGTGGTGAAAGACAGTGTAGTGGTGGTGAAGTGGTGGTGGGAAGATGTATGGTGGTGGTGGTAGTGGTGAAAGATGTAGTGGTGGTGGTGAAGTGGTGGTGGAAGATGTAGTGGTGGTAGTGAAGTGGTGGTGGAAGATGTATTGGTGGTGGTGTAGTGGTGGTGGTAAAGTGGTGGTGGTGGTAGTGGTGAAAGATGTAGTGGTGGTGGTGAAGTGGTGGTGGAAGATGTAGTGGTGGTAGTGAAGTGGTGGTGAAGGGTGGTGGGTGGTAGTGGTGAAAGATGTGGTGGTGGGTGAAGTGGTGGTGGAAGATGTAGGTGTGGTGGTAGTGGTGAAGATGTAGTGGTGGTGGAGAAAGGTAAGATATAGTGGTGGTGGTGAAGTGGGTGGTGGTAAAGGGTGGTGGAAGATGTAGTGGAAGTGGTGGAAGATGCAGGGTGGTGGTGGAAGTGGTGGTGAAGATGGTGGTGGTGGGTGAAGTGGTGGTGAAGACAGGTGGTGGTGAAGTGGTGGTGGGAAGATGGTGGTGGTAGTATATGGTGGAAGATGTGGTGGTGGGTGGTAGTGGTAGTGGTGGGAAGACAGGTGGTGGTAAAGTGGTGGTGGAAGATAGGGAGAAGTGGTGGTGGAAGATGGTGGTGGTGAAGTGGTGGTGGAAGATGGGGTGGTGGTGGTGAAGTGGGTGGTGGTGAAGTGGTGGTGGTGAAGCAGTGGGTGGGTGAAGGAAGATGGTGGTGGTGGTGAAGTGGTGGTGGAAGATGTAGTGGTGGTGAAGTAGTGGTGGTGGTGAAGTGGTGGTAGTGGTGAAAGAAGTAATGGTGTGGTGTGTGACGGTGGTGGGGGATGAACCGGACCGTTGGGGGTGCACGCAGCATGTAGTGTGGGGATGCACGAGGTATGTAGTGTGGGGGTGCACGAGGCATGTAGTGTGTGGGTGCACGAGGTTTGTAGTGGGGGTGCACGCAGCATGTAGTGTGGGGGTACGAGGCATGTAGTGTGGGGGCACGAGGTCTCTAGGCACGCATGTAGTGTGGAAGTGCACGAGGCATGTAGTGTGGGGGTGCACGAGGCATGTAGTGTGGAGGTGCAGGAGGCTTGTAGTGTGGGGGTGCACGAGGCTTGTAGTGTGGGGGTGCACGAGGCTTGTAGGGGTGCACGCCTTTTCTGGTGTAAGGGTGCACGCGGTTTGTAGTGCGGGGGTGCACGCGGTTTGTAGTGTGGGGATGCACGCGGTTTGTAGTGTGGGGGTGCACGCGGCTTGTAGTGTAGGGGTGCACGCGGTTTGTAGTGTGGGGGTGCACGAGGTTTGTAGTGTGGGGGTGCACGCGGCTTGTAGTGTAGGGGTGCACGCGGTTTGTAGTGTGGGGGTGCACGAGGTTTGTAGTGTGGAGGTGCACGAGGCTTGTAGTGTAGGGGTGCTCGCGGTTTGTAGTGTGGGGGTGCACGAGGTTTGTAGTGTGGAGGTGCACGAGGCTTGTAGTGTGGGGGTGCACGCAGTTTACCAAGTTTAAGCGTCTGACTACCTGCACCTCCCTGCTGTGTCACGACACCAACCAGCCCCCACCACAGTTCCCAGCAGTGAGCACGCCGGGGCAAGTGGAGGTGGGCGGGGGTGGAGGAAGTGAAAGAGCTGGAAGAGTAGGGAGGAGGAGAAGCAACGGGTAGCGGGAGGAAGAAGACGAGTAAGGGATGAAGGAGCAGGAAGGTGGAAGAGGAGGAACAGGAGCATGGAGGAGGAGGAGAAGCAGGGGGTGGAGGAGCAGGGGGTGGAGGAGCAAGGAGGAGGCGGAGCAGGGTGGTAAAAGAGGAGGAACATGGGCAAGGAAGAGCAGCAGCAGGGAAGAGGAGGAGGGGGAGCAAGGGTTAGCGGGAGGAATAGGACGAATAAGGGGTGGAGGAGCAGGGAGGTGGAAGAGGAGCAGAGAGGAGGAGGAGGAGAAGCAGGGGGTGGAGGAGTAGGAGGTAAGTGAACAGGGGAGAGGAGGAGGAAGAGCATGAGCAGGGAGATGGAGGAAGAAGAGTAAGGAGAGACGAATCCTGTTAAGTTGTATGGCTGTATAATGATTCTATAAAGTTGTATGGCTGTATAACGAATCCTATAAAGGTGTATGGCTGTATAACGATCCTATGTAAGGATGTATAACGGATCCTGTAAAGGCGTATGGCTGTATAACGAATCATCTGAGGATATATTATAAAGAATCCTACAAGACTTTATCGTGCCTCGCCTCTCGTTTTAACATAGTATATATACAGAAATATAATACGAGTCACTATAGCTACTTGTCCCAGACGTCAAGTTGGAGTGTACTGTACCCGACTTTACATCATCAATAAGAAATTTCCATGGTACAGGGAGAAAAATATATATACGAAAACGATGGTGCGTATAAGTATGTGTGTATTGAAGTGCGTCTGTATAGATGCATGTGTGTATGTAGTACAGTGTGTGTGTGTGTGTGAATGTGTGTGTGTGTGTGTGTGTGTGTCAAGGAAGGCGTTTACTCGGCCCATCAGTCCCGTGTTAAGTTCTCACGCATCTCCAGAATTTGCTACCGCCAGTTCGCCCTCATAAAAATGCGAGACAAGTACCAATTTTCTGCTCAGCTGAATATGGAGCGAAAAATTATGCAAAAATTTCCTAACTCATATGATTTTAAGGGTCATTCGTTGTTTTGTGCCGGAGGAAGCTTAAGAGACGCCCCTGTGAAGCCCAGCATGTCGACTGATTGAGGAAAATATAATACACCCAATAACAGAAGACTCCATTAATATTCCGGAAACAATTGGGTTAAATTAAGAGTCACAATGTGCATGGTCACTTCACACGCCGGCACCAGACAATGTACGACGTATATAATGAAGGAGAGGATTTGTTCATAATTCACAATAACCTAACTATCCTACTACTACTAGCAATAATAATACTGCTAATAATAATAATAATAATAATAATAATAATAATAATTATAATAATAATAATAATAATAATAATAATAATAATAATAATAATAATAATAATAACAACTATAATAAATGACCATACCGATAGAGCAAATCTAAGAAATAATGTAATAAAACGAGCAAATGTCTTTAGTGATAATAATTTAAACAAAATTCTAAGGAAAAAAATGAAAAAGATTTTGTCAGTCGATCATAATTCGTCAAATCGTGAGATTTACGGAGCGTGAGAGACGAAGATTACGTATTCCGAAGAAAACGCAGGATGAAGGATGAGTGTGAGAGTTTTAAGGCCGTCGATAATATAAAGTTTTATTCCTTATTGTCCGTTCATACTCTTAACAGTTCGATCACTCATGGACACCAAAATATGAAAATTGAAGTTTAGTAAAATGAACATAAAAAAAATACGGACGTTGATTAAATTTCTCAATAAAAGTGAAAAATGTGGTTGAAGTAGACTCCAGCCTCATGATAAATGAAGAAATACAGGAATTAATAAAACCCAAGTCATTGTCCTCTCTGAGAACTCAAAAAAGTATTCCCTCGTTTCTCCCGGGAAAAGATCCTTGCTGGTGCCAGTGGCCCAGAAGATATTGCAAAATGCCCCGCGCTAGTGCGAATTCTATGCAGATATCCGTACTTAGCCCAATTCTCCATCTTTTTTCACCCCCATGTATTATCAATAAGGATGAAGGCGTTTGTTATCGCTTTGTCAAACGCCAAAAGATTTGTCACCATCAAAGGTCAAGTTAATCATCACTAAACTATAATATTTCACGGCGTGACATTATTCAGCAAAAGCGGTGGTCAATTATCTCACCTTCACTGCATGATATAAGGAAATCTTCCTCTGGTATTTTACTTAAGCTGGTGTTCCATTTCTTTTAAGGAAGATTTTGTTGCATTTCCCATAAATTAATTTATTCCTGTTAATAATAATAATAATAATAATAATAATAATAATAATAATAATAATAATAATTTTAACCGCAAAAAATATCCTTATGGCTTTGCTTAGGTTTGGTTAGGTTAGGTTAGGTTAGGTTAGGTTTGGTTAGGTTAAGGTTGATAATCAGGAGACATGAGAAGTTATATTTAATGTGTTCCTCACCTATCGTGTTTACCTCGCAGATGAAAGACCCGGTAAACTTCTATCCATAGTTCAGTATTCCGCCAAAGATCAAAGGGAGAATTTAAGAGGTTCATAAATGTGGTGAATGTGACCTCCAATGACATATATATATAAATGGCAGAAAAAATGGGTTACTGAAATGGGGGTAAAAATGGTGGAGTCGTTTTAAGAATTTCAATCTGTCTTTAAGTTATGGTCAATGACTAAACTTGTGATTTTAGGTATAGCTATTTGATTATTTTTTATTAATTAATTTTCTCTCTCTATTTGCATGTTGAATTGGTATGA